>NC_045434.1:44423212-44723212 GCF_002776525.5 Piliocolobus tephrosceles | reverse complement strand
GTGTATATGGACATGAGAATCATACACAAAGTATGAGACAAAAAGTAGGGGCCAGATGACTGAAGTTTTTCCACTACCCTCAGATAACAGAAAGAATAAGGTCCTGGGGATTCTAGGAGTTGAGAGGGTAGGTGGCATCACTGGTCATGGGAGAGTGAAGGGAGGAAAATATGTCAGGCAAAAACTGCCTTATTTTACGTATGAAAATATCTCAGGTAGTATGAGTTGTCCTCAGAGAAAGAACAGATGGTAGCCTGTGGTGAAAGTTCTCTTTCAGATCTTTTTTCTCTTTTCCTGTGAATTAATCTTACCTAGATCTGGCCAAGAGGAGCCTCAGAGTAATCCTATTTTCATCTGCTGTTTCCTTCATGTTACTAACGTAGATTCCTACTACAGATGCAAATCACCCCCATAGAAGACAGCTTTTGAGGGCTATTCTTGTGTTTGCAGCCCTTCTGAAAAGTCATTTCAATATGTGCCAAAGAAGCACATTTAGGAGTAAAATATTCTGGTTTCCTTCACAACAAGAAAACATCCCTAACCTTGCATTCATAATCTCAGTTAAAGAAATCAAGATCAACATACTTGTCCAAGTGAGAAATCAAAGTTTAGTAAAAATATTTTGCTTTTCACACTTATCACACATCAAAAATTGCTCTCAATGTCCTGTTGATTGTATTTACTAAGTATTTCTTGTCTGCTACTTGTTTGCATTTAAAGAATTTTTTTCAAATAATTGAGATGAAAGAAAAATTTACCCAATACTAAAGCATTCAAGATTGATACCCATCCCTCAATCTTCAATGTGAATAATTATTAACAATTTATTTTGTGTTATTCCATCATTCTTTGTTTATACAAACAAAATAACTTTTATAATTTTTTCACTCCATGTTATTACTATTTTCACTAATAATTTTTCCTTTGATCTATTAAATAGTATAAGGTCCAAGCAGAAAGTTCCCCTTTGCCCACTGAAGATTAGCTGACAAATCAACTTACAAAAGACAGGTTAATTAGTGAAAAGACAAAACGTATTTAATGTGTTCATAAGAGTCTTTACAATGATGACACAAAGACAAAGGGGAAATTATCCATTTTTATGCTTAGCTTCAACAAAATATGGACAGCTATGTAGAACTAAGATTGGACAAAAGGAGTGTGGTCTAATCTTAATAGACTAAATGGGGAAACTCAACAAAGCTCATCTAGATTCTTCTTGGCCTCTCTGAGCACGCATCCCTCCCTTCTGCCTGTGGGACAGGACTGTCTCTGGAACAGTACTGCCTCTGGAAGAGGGTTCTCATAACCTACAGTCAAGCAAGGTAGGTCAGATCATGTTTTATGGCCGGTTTTTACACAGAGAGGCAGATGGAATGTAAAAAAAAATTATTTTTGGTCTTGTGGCTGGCTTTGGGGAAATGGAGTTCTTGTTCCTATGACACAATTTGAGGAAGTGGTGTTCTACTTTCTTTGGCAAACCTCAGGGACTGCCAGAGAGGAGAGCATGGGAAGGTCTGAGAAAAACTATGTTTCTAAGGCTGCCTCTGCCTTCATTTTCAGAGTATTTTTTTCAGAGACCCAACAATAGTTTGCTAACACTGTTCCAAAAAAACCTTTTTTTTTTTTTTTTTGAGACAGTCTTTCTTTGTTGCCCAGGATGGAGTGCAGTGGTACAATCTTGGCTGACTGCAACCTCCACTTCCTGAGTTTCAAACAATTGTTGTGCCTCAGTCTCCCGAGAAGCTGGGATTACAGGCTCACACCACTATGTTCCACTAATTTTTGTATTTTTAGTAGAGATAGGGTTTCATCATGTTAGCCAGGATGGTCTTGAACTCCTGACTTCAAGTGATCCTCCCGCCTCGGCCTCCCAAAGTGCTGGGATCATAGGCTTGAGGCATTGTGCCCATTCCCCAAAAACTTTTAATATTCTCCACTTACTATAGGATAAAAACGAATTTATCAGAACACAGAAAGCTCATGGTTAAAGAAGATTTTTTTGTCATCAGATACTTTCTTCAGCATACATTTTTGGATGCTTGCTTCCTGGATTTTGGGTGAGAAACCAGATATTAAATGTTGGCTTATGTTTATGGCATATGTGAATTTCTAGCTTCTAGAGAAAATGGTACATAATGAAAAAAATTAGCATATAAGTGTTTTCGGATGTCTTGAATTGTTTTTTGGATATGTGACAATAAACCTGTATGTGTTTTCTCTCATTAGTATAGATGTTACCAATAAAAATATAATTGCTAAAATAGAATTTATGTTTTTTCCTGCATCAATTTAATACACTATAACTTTACATTATATTTCATCTGTTATCTTTAGTAAATTTGACTAATTACATTAGACTTTCATTGTTATCTTTGGGTTATTATTTCAGGAATGACTAACAAAATTAAATAGCATTTTCGAATATACATTTCTCATTCAGATGAGATGTACAGTCACTTCTTTGAGCTTACAAAAAGTGACAGATTACGCATTATTTTTCTATTTTTTACTATAAAGTTTATATTTTATGTAATAGCCATCAAAGTAAGGAGGACACCCTGCAATAATATTCAAAGGTTAAAAACATAGACTAGAAAGTAAAAGGAAAAAATAATATTGTAAAAATAATATAATAATAATAATAAAGCAGGTGTAATGATGACTGTGATATGCTACCTAGCTACCTAGATGTGCTTTCAACGGAGGACTTGTCCTTGGTTAAGAGGTTGAGAGTGTTATAGATACATAACCTTTAGGTGTTTTCTTCCTTAGGGGCTGTTGCAACTGTAGAGAGTCATCTAGCTCAAGTCACATACTGCCATCTCCAATGACTTACAGTTATGAGAGTATAAATGACTGTCCATCTCAGCCCAACTTAGAATAACTATGGAGAACCACTATAGTTCCAGAGCTTCTAGAGTCATCAGTCTAGGCTGTTTTGGAGCTTGTATTCCAGCTCAATCCTGCTTGCTATCTCTCCCTTACACAAATGTTGATCCTAAGTACACTTTTAAATAAATTACCTTGTATGTTAAGTTAGTCTCAGAATCTGCTTTCTAGAACCCAATCTATCTTAGGACGTATAGATGAAAGAAGGTGTCTTAGTTTGGGTTCCCTCAAAAGCAGACAGTAAGAAAAATATTAGAGTAAATGATTTATTTAGGAGGTGAACTGACACAAATCCTCAGACCTTAAACTTAGACTCACAAAAATCAGAGATCTTACTGATTGTTAAGCTTTATGAAAAAGTTAAAGAATAAACAATCAAAATCCAGGAGTGAACTAGTGGGAGGTCTGGGAAACTGAGACCTGCTCCCTACAACCTTCTTTCCCTTATAAAAGATGCTATCTAGCCTAAAGTAATAAAGGAGGCCTCTGGGGAGATATATGAATTACAGCCATAATACCCTAGATTATTATACAGCTTACGAGATTTTCCAGTCACAGCTAACAACATTTTTAGTTTTTAGTTTCCTGGACAATAAGCAAGTTTATACTGGGAACATTCTGTTACTAGAAAGGGGTCCCGATCCAGACTCTAAGAGAGGGTTCTTGGATCTTGCTCAAGAAGTAATTTAGGGCAAGTCCACAGTGCAAAGCAAAAGCAAGTTTATTAAGAAAGTTAAGGGGTGAAAGGACAGCTACTCCATAGGCAGAGTAGGGTGTTCTCAAAAGTAAGAGGAGGAATATATCCACACTAGGTACGATGTTGTTCATATATAGGATTAAAAAAAATCATGGGAGATGCACTCTGCTACAAAGATTTGTAATACAGGATTAATTTTATTAATTACTATCTTTTACAAGTATCAATATTATTATCAGGAGTGCTCCTGTTCTCAAGATACCGGGATATCAGCACTCCCCTTATTCGGGATCTGTTTAGTAAATATTATCAATCTGTTCCCTTAACCATAAACATCTAGAGGCTAGAAATACATATATTTCTGGAAATGTAGCCCAGCAAGTCCCAGCCTCGTTCTTCGTAGCCTTCACTCAAGAATGAGTCGCTCTGGTTCAAACACCTCTGACAATTCTGCTTAAAGTGTTTGATACGTAAAAAAAACTCTTCTCCCAGCAAATAGCTTTAGTATAGTGTTCCAGGGCAGGACGTCTTGTTACCGTGTTTAGAAGGAGGTAGGACTGGGGCAATGGCCTTCCTTCTTCGCCTGGTAGCATCTCCCCTCAAAGATTAGCTGTTTTAATTTCTCCCCAGAAGAAACAACAAGAAGTATGGTGATGAAGTAGGGGGGAGGGATAGCATTAGGAGATATATCTAATGTAAATGATGAGTTAATGGGTGCAGCACACCAACATGGCACATATATACATATGTAACAAACCTGCACGTTGTGCACATGTACCCTAGAACTTAAAGTATAATTAAAAAAAAAAAAAGAAAGTAAGCAAGCAAGTTAAGAAAGCAATAAAGTGCTTGCTAATTAGGAGAATACTGCTGAGCCAACCAAGAATGTATTCATCTGGGAACCGTCTGAGAAACCATATCAAACAAACCTAACAATTGTTCTAAAACGGAACTAGGAAGTTAGAGATTTTTTCCACCAATTTTTGTTGTCTTTCAAATAATTTTTTATTTTCAATGCAGGACATCAATGTAAAACTTTAAATTAAAAAAGTCTAATATATTATCAATGAAAGAAAAAAAATGAAATCTTCCTAAATATTAGAAGAAGCAACTGCATAAAGCCAAACAAAGAGACTAGAATTACGAAAAGGAAAACAAATCTTAAAATAGTGTAAGAGAACAAAAAGTAAAAATATATCTGCCATATCAATCAATGTAAAAAGAATGCAGATTGCAGATATAATCATAGACTGTATATAAGAAACATTAAAAACAAAATGATTGTCAGTTGGATATAAAGTATGACTACAATTTATAAGAAAAAGTAGAGGGTCAAATTTTAATATCATACAGGCTTATTTTAGGATGAGAAGCATTAAATGAGATAAAAAGGGAACTTTATAACAATCAATAGTTAATTCCTCAAATGAAAATCTAACAATTATCCACATTCTTTACAAATACACAAAGTACACATTCTTTACAAATGCACATGAAACATTTAACATATGTAAGCCCATAAAGCAATTCTCAATTTCAAAATAATTCAACAATTCAAAATGTGTTCCCTGGCCACAGTAGAATTAAGTTAGAAATCAATAACAAAGAGATAAAAAGAAAACCCCCAACTTCTTTTAAGTCAAGTAAGGAAATATTAGATAATTCTTGAGTCAAATAAAAATCTCAATGGACATTTTTAAATGTTTTGAATTTAATGACAATGAAAATATTCATATCACAACTCAAAATTGTTGTACTTAAACTGATCTATGGGCTTAATGTAATCCAAATAAAACTCTCAGCAGATATTTTCGTGGTTGAATTGAATTTGCTTATTTTTCAAATTCAATAGATATTTGAAGGGCAGACTACTAGTCAAGGCAATTTTTAAAATAAAATCAAATTTGAAAGACTTACACTTCTAGATATTAAAACTGTTATAAAGCTACAGTTGTTGATAGTCTTGCATTCATACAAGGACAGACAAATAGAGCAATGGAATGGAACAGAGAACAGAATATATTTGGAACCCTAGGTTTACAATCATGTAACTTACTTAGTTCTTTGCAATATAGTGAAGAAAATATAGTCTCTTTAGTAAATGGTTTAAATAAAAAGCATAAGAAGATATTTTTGCTATTGTGAGATCAGTAAAGATTTTATAAACAAAGATATAAAATAAATAATTACAAAAGGAAGGATTGATACATTGAACTTCATTATAATTAAGGAAACTCTTTTAATAATACACTATGAAAAAATACAGTTGAGAATAATTTCATTATTTAGCCATCAAATTTGTTGGGCTGTTTGTTCTCTATAATTTGATTTGTTGTATTTTTTACTGTAGGCCATAAAGAGCTATACTACAAAATCCATGTTACTGTTTTGTTATTTTTAGTACAGGTGAAAACTCTTGCATCTTATAGTAAAAATTCAATGTCTTAGACTCTCCTGATAAGTTACCATGTTGAGCTCCTAATAAAATGTGAATAATTGAGAGTTTTTATTTGAATACAAGGAAAGTAATTTTAAAATTTAACTATTGGAAAGACAAACAGGGCAAAAAGGATGTTCTGAAAAAGAGGAAAAAATAAGAGAAATCTCAATCATGCATCTTGATCTTAAGGTTTTAGGAAAAAAATTCTACCGAATTGATGTCATCTTCCTGATTCATAAAATTTTGGAAGAAAGTACCCCGTTTTTAAATATTGTTTGCTTTTAGAACCTTTAAAATGAGCCTTAGGGTCAGACCCCACATGCCAAAGAGAATACAGTGATAATTCAATGTCCTAGAGCTCACCGAGTATATGGTTAAGGGTAACTAACTTATTCTTTTTTTTTTTTTTTTTTTTTTTTTTTTTTTTTTTTTTTGAGACAGAGTCTTGCTCTGTCACCCAGGCTGGAGTGCAGTGGTGCGATCTTGGCTCACTGCAATCTCCGCCTCCCAAGTTCAAGCAATTCTCTGCGTCAGTCTCCCGAGTAGCTGGGACTACAGGCACCCGCCACCATGCCCGGAAATTTTTTTTTGTATTTTTAGTAGAGATGGAGTTTCACCATGTTGGCCAGGATAGTCTTGATATCCTGACCTCATGATCTGCCCGCCTCGGCCTCCCGAAGTGCTGGGATTACAGGCATGAGCCTCTGCACCCAGCCTCTTTCTCTTCTTAATAGTGAGTCAGTGTTGCTATTGAGTTAACGGAAATATGGTGAATACTAAACATTCCTAATTACTTTATTGTCAATACCTTCCTCAAGATAAATTAATAAATCTTTGTGATTATTAGAGAACATTTAGTTAACCTCAAAGATAGGTGTTATATATATATACATAGTTTTATATATATATATATATATATATATATATATATATAGCTATATATATTATATAAACAAGCAATTTAGAAACATCAGAAATCTAACTGTTCTTCACCTTACTTGAAAAGGAAAACCAATGCACTTTTGCTGTTTTTGTTCTCTTTTTAATCTCATTCCTAAACCATTCTTTCTCATGGAATGCATATAATAATAGGGAAAAAAAGGCACACAGAAGTTTAAGGATTTTAAGAAACTTTTTCTGGCTAGAACTATAGCCAGAAATTTACATGAAAAGAAACTCAAAACCAAACAAACAGAAAAGAACAGCAGGACTTAAATGAAACAGTTGAAGTATAACTGAATAGATACAAAAAGTCAGTGAATAAATATGATTGGATAGATGCAGTCAGATGTTTTCAAGGTTATCCAAGTCCCGTGGGGTTCAAACTAAAATACATGTAAGTATGTCAGGTTCTCACTAGAAATATCAATTCTTAGGCCACGTCCTCAGAGATTCTGTTCCAGGAGATCTGTTGTATTTCCCCAGAATCTGCCTTTATGATAAAGCACTCCTAAGTAATTTAAACTGCAGGCGATTCAAGAAGCACACTTTAAAAAACACATATAGATACTCGCCATCTGTCTGAAATTGGTGAGTCTGCATATCTTGAGCATACGCAAAGAGCTTAGCACACTGTTAGGTACAACAAATGTTATCAGAAGTCTTATATGTTTTAATCCCAATATTTAAAAGTGGAAAACTAAGTGAAATTTTGATATTGCAAAGACTGCTATCTATGCTCTGGGTGGCATGCAGGGGGCAGGATCAGTCCCCACTGGTTTAGATGTTGATAAGATGGTGCCACACTTGCACCAAGAGGGAATGAAAAGATTATTACTCAGAGGGAAGTTTTCTGAAGCGAGTCAGCTTCGCTTTTTGAGGAGGGCAGGTTTTCAAGTAAGTTTGAAAATAATTCGAGAGGGAGTAGCTAGTGTCTTGGTATTTTTTGTAATTTGAAAAAAAATGCACTTTTGTTATTTTTGTTCTTTTTTATCTCATGCCTAATCTATTGTTTCTCTTAAATGTATATAATAATATTTTTAATGAAAACGTAGTGAGGGTTTCTGCCTACCATCTGGGGCTTACGTGGTTTGAATTTTAGCTGGAATGAAAGGAAGGAATATTTGAGGAGACATGTTGTTGTTATTTGCTTTGTTATCACATGTGAGTCTAGATGGGAAGAGGGAAAGGTGAGGCTTGAAAGTTGTCAGCCAACATCAAAAATGGAGTGAAACTCTTATTAAAATACCTGGCAATATTTAGTCATTAAGACATTTTTGAAAATGTTGAGATATTATTATAGCTGCCTGCAATCAGTGGAAATATCTGTCTATCTGTACCTATTTTAATATACCTGTATTTTCAAATAAAAGACTCAGTAATTGCTGAAATATAATGCATCCATGGTATTACTGCAAACATTCTGCAAAATATAACGTGTGTATGTTAACATGAAAACATTATTTGCAAGTGTTGTTCTATCTAAATCTACTTTAATTGTACTGTTTGAGTTTTGTGAGCTTAATCAAATAAATTTAAAATAAACATTATACAAGAGAGTGTCCATTGATTTACTAAATCACACAACAAAATAATCCAACACTCATAACCACTGAATATATATAAATCTTATAGGTCTTTCTAATTAAATAATTCAAAAGCAGTTTCTACAATGGGGATTTTATATTATGGAAATACCCTTATACAGCGGAAGGAATTCCTTCAGAAAGTGGATTCCACAGCAAGATTTTAGAAATTGACTAAAAAATAAAAAGCCAAATAATGACTTTCACTCATCTATATCTTCGTATTTTGAAAGTATTAGGATAACATGCAGAAAAAGGGGGAAAAATGTTGGCACATAAATATCCAGCCAAGTGCTAAATTTTAACAAAACCAAACAGAACCCTCAGATAAATACATAAATTGGTCTTGAAAATACAATGTGAAGATTATAATTCTAAATATGGGGAAAATCAAAGTGATTTCTTTTAAAGAATAAAAAGTGATAACTGGCTCTGAAGAAAGCCTTACCACCTACCTAAGAAAACAAGTTTTAGCTGCAGGTGAGTAAGTAAACAAGCCTTAAAAGCTTCCAGAGGAATAAAACAACAAGGAGGAGAAATGGAAAAAAAAAAATATCACAGGGAACAAAGAAGCCGATCATTTCTATAACTCTGCAGGGATGGTTTATAACTATGTCTGTGAATACCATGTCCAGGAAAGAGTTAGACCTTCTCTTCAGCTCTCCATTTTTCAGGTAAGAAGAATGTTGGATAAATGCTCTGACCAATGCTCGCTTTTACGTTTTCTAAAATAACGATTGTGGCATAGTATCTTTTTATTGGAAAATTCTAGGTTAATGAAGAATTTGGGGTGGTACACTATAACACTAAATAGTCAATGAAGCATTGATATTTAAATCACATTCTGGAAAGAAGAAATTTATCTACTGAGCAATGGTGAAACTGTTTAGCTTCTGAGCTATTCACAACTATGTCACCTGATCTAATTGTATTCATTTGGATATGACCATACTGACTTTAATTTATAGGTGTATAGCATGGTGCCCATAAACAATGCCTATCATGTAACCTTAGCATCTATATTATATAAAATTATGTAGTTACCATGCTGAAAAACATTAGAAATGCTAAAGAAACATGAACAAAAAACTTTTAAAAGTTAATCACAATAACTACTAAGATAAGCAAAACAAAACCAACATTAACTGTAGTCCTATTATACAAAATGTCATTCAGAATGAATTATAAGTCAAAATAATTAGCTGGGCACAGTGGCATCCACCTATTGTCCCAGATACTCAGGAGACTGAGGCAGGAGGATACCTTAAGCCCAAGATTTCGAGACCACCCTGTGCAACATAATGAGACCGTTTTTCAAAATACATAAACAACAGCAAAAACACAAACAAAATAATAAATTCTCAAGAAGAATTAGGATCCCTATAATAGTCTGGCCAAATGAATGGACAAAGTCTCAGAATATCTGATATGGTTTGGCTGTGTCCCCACCCAAATCTAATCTAGAATTGTAGTTGCCATAATCCCCATGTGTCATGGGAGGGATCCAGTGGGAGGTAACTGAATCGTGGAGTGGTCTCCACCATGCTGTTATTGTGATAATAAATGAGTTTACATGAAATCTGATGGTCTTATAAGGGGCTTTCCTCCCTTTGCTCAGCACTTCTCCTTCCTGCTGTCATGTGAAGAAGGACATTCTTCCCCTTCTGCCATGATTGTAAGTTTCCTGACGCCTTCCTGGCCATGCAGAACTGTGAGTCAATTAAACCTCTTCTTTTTATAAATTACCCAGTCTTCTTAGCAGCGTGAGAACAGACTAATACAAGATCATTTATTAAATGTATGAAACAAAATACTTAAGACCAAACCAAATAAACTATATTTAACTAAAGTTAAATCCATGGATCTCTTTGTGACGTTTGAACAACGTATAGAAAACCACTGGATAATATGAATTAGTAGAAATGAAAAGATATACAAGTATAGGCTGGAGATATATTTAAGCAGCAGAAATTATCGAACTTTCTGATGGAATATATTGGGTGGAAGTTATTGAGAGTGAGGGAGCAATCAAAGGGACACCAAGTTTTCAAAGTTAAATGATAGTGGGATAGATGCTCATGACCTTTCCACAGATGGTGATAATCAGCTGGTTGACTCAGATATACGTCTACAACATGGTGATAATAGTGGTGAGAGAGATAAAAAAGTTCCACTTTGGCCCTGTGGTTTTCGAAATGCCTTTTAGATTCTTCAAACAAGATTTCAAATGGGCAGTTGGAAGCATAAGTTGCATGTCAGATGAAAATCTGTGTTACAGAAGTAAACATACAAGCTAACAGCATATTAATATATGTTTTAAAGCCATGGACTTGAATAAGATCATGTGGAGTGAATGTAAAAAGAGAAGAGGCTCAAGAACTGAGTATTGCAGTAATCCATCCTTTAGGTATTGAGCAGAGGAAGAACCATCAAAGGAAACAGTAGGAGAAAAAAATCTTAAAAAGCACTTTATAGTGGAGTGGGGTGGGTAGAAATTGAAATGCTTTATTTCAATATAGGTGTAAATATGTGTAATATAGGTGTCAATATAGGTATAAATCAGGTTAAATTGAAATTGAGACAGAATAAGAAACTCGTTTAGAAATTTTGGCTGTGAAAGAAATTAGATCAGAGAATAATAGCTAATGGATATAAGGAAAAAGAATGTACGTTTTGGGGTGGGAGATATTAGAGGATATTTGTAATCAACCAAAAATTTTCCACTGGAGTGGGAAAGATTGATCATATCATTCAGTAAATAGAACCAAAAAAGATAACATATGTCTTAAAAAATATTTTCAAAATGAATACTTTACAGAAGCTCCAAAATGACTTAAAAGTAGGGGTAAATAATGAGATACTTAGTTACAGCACTATAAAAAATTTACTACTTTTATTAATTAGTACCATTTATTAAGTGTTTATCATGGTCACAGAGTTAGATGTCTTATGCATATTATCTTTAAATTTCACAGTGGCTATAAAAAGTTATTAATTTCATTTTTACATGAACAATAGAGGCACATAGAAATTAAGTAATATATATATATTAAGTAATATATATATACTTAAGTAATATATATAATATATATAATTCATCTCTTGATCCTCATAGCTGTTTTTATATAAAGACAGATAAATCCTAACTTCTTCAGTGCATCTGGTGATTATGTAAATGTTTTTCATTTTTGCTGAAACTTGATTTAAGGAAAACCAGTTCTGTAAGATGTAGCTATGTATAGTGTACACACGCACACACCCACACATGCACAATTGGATTGTTAAATATGTTTGGGAAATCTTATTGCTGCTGTGGTTTTCAGATAAATTCTTACAAGCTGTCTTCTGATAGGCTGTCATTTTGAATTTCCAAAGTGGCTCAGCAAAGATGATTACCATGTACTGTGGCACAGATTTGCACAAATCTAGTCTATGATGTCACTGCTAGACATGTTCAATTCATAACGCACAAAATAATACCTGAGTGTTCAGTTCCTAAACCCTGGTATTCAATCTTATTTTAATATGGAATTTTTTTTTCTTATAAATCTCAAGAGGCTAGAACTCAGCAGGGTTTACTTTGGGAATTGTCAGTGTTTTACTAATTGCTCCTATTATTATAAATTATGCACTAATTTATTTAAATCAAGATTGAGGAATAGTATATTATAACACCTTTGCTATGCCTTCCTAATTTAGGGGAGGAATATGTGTCTCAGGTTTGGCATTAGGATTGTTTATACAAAGTTTCTGTACTATGCAAGAGGTTCAACATATTCTGTGCCACAGGCTTTTTGTACTAGGAATTACATCCTCACTTAAGAATTATTCAACTCGATCTCTGTGCCATCTGCCCTCTTAAGACAGATTCAGATTCTACAAGACCATTTCTTCATCAGAGTAAGAAAGCAGAGTCATAGACAAAAATCTGAGGCTAAGCTGTCATTGGAAACAATATGCTTATTTCTTGATTACTTGAGTCATGGATGCAGGCATAGAGACGAATTTATTGTAAAACTGCTGGTTATATATTATCTAAGTTTATAATTTATGTGTGTGTGCATGTATGTGTATGTGTTGCAAATAGTACTTCTTTATAGCTGGATTAAAACATATGATCAAAGCAGTAGATGTTTAATGTTTTAATCAGTTTAAAATCTAAAGTGCTCTTCCTCAAAACCTGTGTATGTTTGCCTCAATCCCCACAGATTTCCACCATTCTCCCACTGACTTGATACTGGAAAGAGTTTAACAAAAGAGAATTCCAATGGCAGTGGTTTGAAGTTGATAATTAATTACATAAAGTCACATTGGGAATGAATAGCACCAATGATCCTCATCCCAAGGAACAGCTATTATTCCCTCAATTTCCTATCAAGACAACCCGCAAAATATTTTTGATAAAGTGAGAAGAGATTTAGTAAGAATTTTATTTATTTTCTAAACTTAAGAATAGAAAGTATGGGTATAGCCTCTGAGAAGGCACCTCACAATGTTTTGATCTGACTCCTTTTACCTTTATAAAAATAGACTTTGTTACTTGTTAACTCAATAACTGTGTAAATCAAAATTTATGATAATTTAAATTTATGGTCTATAAGTCAATCAACTATCAATGCTCAAGTATCACTTAAAATAGTAGGTCCCTATTATAACACTTGGGTAAGAAATTAAAACATGTCTGAATATCCATTAGTTATTGTCAGGCCTCTGAGCCCAAGCCAAGCCATCGCATGCCCTGTGACTTGCACGTATACGCTCAGATGGCCTGAAGTAACTGAAGAATCACAAAAGAAGTGCAAATACCTTGCCTCGCCTTAACCGATGACATTCCACCACAAGAGAAGTGAAAATGGCCGGTCCTTGCCTTAAGCGATGATATTATCTTGTGAAATTCCTTTTCCTGGCTCATCCTGGCTCAAAAAGCTCCCTCACTGAGCACCTTGTGACCCCAACTCCTGCCCACCAGAGAACAACTCCCCTTTGACTGTAATTTTCCTTTACCTACCCAAATCCTATAAAACGGCCCCACCCTTATCTCCCTTCCCTGCCTCTCTTTTCAGACTCAGCCCGCCTGCACCCAGGTGATTAAAAAGCTTTATTGCTAGGCGGGGCGCAGTGGCTGACGCTTGTAATCCCAGCACTTTGGGCGGCGCAGGCGGGCGGATCACAAGGTCAGGAGACAGAGACCACGGTGAAACCCCGTCTCTACTAAAAATACAAAAAACTAGCCAGGCGCAGTGGAGGGCGCCTATAGTCCCAGCTACTCAGGAGGCTGAGGCAGGAGAATGGCGTGAACCCGGGAGGTGGAGCTTGCAGTGAGCTGAGATCCGGCCACTGCTCTCCAGCCTGGGCGGGGGGAAAAAAAAAAAAAAAAAAAAAAAGCTTTATTGCTCACACAAAGCCTCTTTGGTGGTCTCTTCACACAGACGCGCATGACAGTTATAACTTTTAAATTTCTGTTTCAATTATTTAACTGAAGCTTAAGGATTTGGCTGAATAATATAGGTTTCACTTACAGAAAAAAAAATTTCAAGTTTAAAAAAAATATTTTTTAATCCATAGAAAAGATGTCCCTCAAGAAATCTTGCTTAAAGTAAAAAGAAATGCTAATGAAGCACCCCAATGATTGTGTGCCGAGTGTTCTTCTACTTCTCTATACCAGTGTATCTATATTCATACAAAACAACTTTGATATTGGCTATTTGGTACTTATAACTAGGCTGGCATGACTTAAAGCCCTATGTTAGATGTATCTCTTATTAAAAGTTGACGGTTTTTAGAACAGGATTGATTCCAGCTCGGGGTGGTCTTAGGAATGTGGATTTTGCTTCCTGATATTTAATGAGGCAGGTCATTAGTTAGTGGAAGCTTCATTCCAGATGGTAGGTGATAATAGTGCATTTAGGGAGATGTGCTGAATTAAGGGAAAAGTTTATTTTCTTCCTGGCCAAGACTTTCCTTTTACCAAAGAAGATATTTTTAGACTCTGAATTCCCATTTGGTATCAATTACGAGAGCAAGCCCTAAAGAACCCAGTGCCCTTAACAACATATTTATAATTTCTTGCCAACCTTTTATTTTTAACACTGCATTTTCCTGGTTATTACGAAGCTCCATAATTGCATCACTCAATCAGAAAGTTGGCAACAGTTGCATGATATTTAAAAAGAACTATTTTATATTCTGAAACATCAGTTTCTGGTACTCGTTACCAATGATGAGGATAGAAGTTCTTAAAATTGGATGTCTTAATTTTAGGGAGAAGTATGTCTTGATTTTAGGGAGAAATACATCAGTATTGACATGTGCGGTGATAGATTTACTTTCCATTCTTGTGTTGATCATTTTACACTTGAAGCAAAACTCTCTCCAGGATTAGCTTATTCAGGATGAATAGGTCAAGCTGAGTATGGAAGCCAGAACAATAAAATTTCTTATCATCTGTGACACAGAAGCCACAAATCCTTCTCAAAAACAGGTGCTTAGAGATGCTATGTGAGCATCTTCCATAGCCTTAAAATAAGTGCTTTTTAATGCATGGCAAACAGAAAAATTCAAACAATAACCTTATACGGCAGTATGTGAATTTTAAACTATTTACCCTCACTTTCAATAATTTCTGGGTGAAAGAAAATCTAAATAAATGAAATATCAAATATTTTATTGCTTCAATTTTATAGGAAATAATGAGAACAAGTAACTATAGAGAGAGATTTTAATCTTTTTGCCAACACAAATACCTGAATTATGAATATAAACATTATTGTGTTGCTTTTGAAAAATTGTCTTAAAAATGTTTCTGATATTTTTAAATGTCACCCTACTTATTTTACTGGATTTCAACTCACAGATCGATGGTAACTTTCATAGCAATATAAGCATATATAAGTGCATTTGTTAAAAAATGATTTACATGTCAATGTACAATTTGTCAAATGCAGAAGCATTCCAATGGGTATTTAATAATTTATTCTCATACATTAAGGAAGTTATATCATGTGTGTAAACAAATTATAAGATAAATATATTTATATTTGTTTTTAAATTATCTTGAAGTATATTAATGTATATCAATCATGTGCCTTAAACATGAATCTTCTAAATAAATAAAATTTTTAAAACATTCCAAGTTACCTACTTTGTTTTGAGGAGCATTGTTTGATAAAAAGAGTACCTGTAGGTATATTTTCAACTTATATGATTGGGATAGTTTTCTTTTTTTGCCAAGTGAAGTCTATTTTATAAAAATAGCAATTTTTATAAAATTAGGTAAATTTTCAGATTTAAAAAATACAGGCACAAAAAAAATAGAATGAATAAGACCTAATATTTTATAGACCAACAAGGGGACTATAGTGAATCATAATTTAACTGTACATTTTAAAATAACTAAGAGTAGAATTGGATTGTTTGTAACGCAAAGGATAAATGCTTGAGGGAATGGATACCCAAATTTCCATGAAGTGATTATTAGGCATTGCCTGCCTGTATCAAAACATCTCATGTACCCTCATAAGTATATACTCCTACTATGTACCAACACAAACTAAAAATTAAAAAAATTAGAAAATAATAGAATAAAAAATTCAGCACTCTATTTAAATAAAAAGACACTTTAAAGCTAGCTAGCCCAACCGCTGGCCTGTGGGTTACTTACAGCCTAGGATGACTTTGAATGTGGCCCAACACAAATTCATAATCTTAAAACATTATGACATTATTTTGCATTTTTTTAGCTCATCAGCTATCATTTATATTAGAGTATTTTATGTGTGGCCCAAGACAATTATTCTTCCTATGTGACCCAGGGAAGCCCAAAGGTTGGACACTACTGCATATGCAGGAGTGCATATTTAAGGAATGCATATGCTGTTATACCAGTACTTTTCAAAGTCTTTAGAGGGAAAACAAATCTAACAACATTGCAATAATTAAAGAGCAATATAACATCATATAATCAATGGATACAGAAAGACAGTATTAAAAAAATACCTGAACTGGAAATATGAAAACTTGAGAACAATTATTTATTTAGATAATTACTTTACTGATATATAATATTTGTGTTTTAACAAGTAGGTAGCTAATCACAGCCACTCTAGTCCTTGATTTTCACATTTAAAAATTAAGCAGTAGATTTTCACATTTAAAAATTCAACAGTTACTTTCAGTTCTAAAATTCTATGATCTGGTAAGTAAAAAGAAGCATTCTGATCTGAAGTTGTTAGAAAAACGTCATAATAGAGGTATGATTTCATAGGAACTAGAGTATTGGTATATGATATAGTTAGGCAAAGAGAAGAGAGGAACATTTCTCCCAGAAATTCAATTAGCAGCGGAGGAAATTAAAATAGAGGAAACAGTGGATAAGAACGGGCTCTGTCTCAGTGGAAAAGAAGGACATACATTCTAGGTGTAAGTGCTAGGCTTTGAGAGACTAACATAATGAAAAGCCTTGAATTTTAGGATGAGACACTTGGACTACCTGCTGTGAAATAAAAAGCTATGGAGCAGCCTGGAGCATGGGAATGGCATATTGAAATATGCCTTCAGGATTTGTAATTCAGGATGAACTGGAAAGTGGAGATAAGAAAGAGTGTCCATCAGGTGGTCACTGCCTTATCCAAGTACAAAGAAATGAGAGCTTAGGGTGTTAGCAGTTAGAAGCATAGAAGAGGGAATATTCAAGTCACTTCAAAGAACATTGAAAATCGAAGTCACATTGCTTTAAAAAAAAAATCTCTACTAAGCATAATTCTCTGCCTGGTTATCTGCTACGGAGGACAGGCTGAGGTATAAAACAATATTGAAGTAATACTCATGTGAGTTTGATCTGAGCCCATAAATTACTCATTGTGATTCCTTGTATTACTAACCTATTTCTAATTATACATGTTTCCTAGAAAGTTTTCTAGCACTAAGGGAGGAGACTACCCCTAATATCATCTTATGCCCAATTTCTGCCTGCAAAGAAAGAAGAAGTAAAAACTAAAAGGCAGAAATGAAATCCACAGGCAGACAGCCCGGCACCGCACCCTGGACCTGGTAGTTAAAGATCAACCACTGACCTAATTGGTTCTGTTATCTATAGAGTACAGACATTGTCTAGGAATGCACTGTGAAAATCCCTATCTTGTTTTGCTCCAATCTAATTACCGGTGCATGCAGCCCCCAGTCACGTACCCCCTGCTTTCTCAATCATGACCCCCTCACGTGCACCCCCTTAGAGTTGTAAGCCCTTAAAAGAGAAAAGAATTGCTCACTTTGGGAGTTTGACTCTTGAGACAGAAGTCTTGCTGATGCCCCTGGCCGAATAAACCCCTTCCTTCAACTCCGTGTCTGAGGAGTTTTGTCTGCAGCTCATCCTGCTACAGCACCAAGTAGGTACTCAATAAATACGGATTGAATGACTAAGGAATTGAATAAACTTATCGATTTAAGCCTAAGTTTCCACATCCATAATATGGTATGAATAACAACTAGATTTTAGAAGATAATATAAATAAATCATATAGTCGAATGAGTACTTTACAAATGTTAGTTATATCCCAAGATAAAAATTACAGATGCAAATTTCAAGTTTTTGATTCAGTAACTGTTTAAATATTTGACCATTTCTTTCAGATATGCTCCCTGTATATATGTTTGCATTTTGTGACAGCTATAATTTATTTTCATATTTCATATAAAAGATATTGAAGAACTCAGAGGTTAAATAATCTGCCTAATATCACATAGTTTGTTAATGAAAACCCTCTAGTTAATCCTTGTGGTTGCAATTCCCATTTTACTACTCACTGATTACTATTAAACGGCATTTTACCAAATGTGTGTTTTTATATTTATGTCAAGCATTTTTGTAGAGCTAAAGTGTGAATTATAATAGGAGCAAAGAGAGATGTCTCAAATCTGATAAATTCCATGGTAAGGGGCTCAAGCTTTCTACTATAGGAGCTAGGGAAACAATTAAGAATTTCAAATCTGGAGATCTGACCTAGTTGGATTTTATTTACAATGGCTCAATCTGGCACACATGTGAATAAATGATGCAAGATGAATAGACCTAGAGCCTAGATTTCCCAGTTAGAATCTTCAGCAGTGATCTGAGTGAGGGATAATACCAGAGGAAGGAGAGACAGAGGAAATGAGAATGAGGAGAGACACACACAGGTTTCAACTCAAAGTGTTGTACTTTACTTTGGTTTACTCTGACATATTTGTGGGAAATATTAGAATTTTATATTGTATCTGACAGTGTTTGATAGAGAATTCTTTTATATGTAGCTCTGAAATGTTAATGTAATTCACAGTAAAATGAGAAATCATGTGATTCTGAGTTCTAATAGTAATAGCAGGCATGTGAGTGGCAGAATGATTCTATAGTTGTTTAGAAGCTAAGCTAAGAGAGTAGGGGAAGAAAAATGAATCAAAGATAATTCCTAGGTTTTTTTGTTTGCTTGTTTTCTAGATGTCTGGTAGGTCTATTTGGTCAAGTGTTGAGTAGATCAGAAATATATATATATATACACACACACACATTTGCTCTGTTGCCCAGGCTGGAGTGCAGTGGTGCGATCTTGGCTCACTGCAACCTCCGCCTCCGGGGTTCAATTGATTCTCCTGCCTCAGCCTCCTGAGTAGCTGGGACCACAGGCACACGCACCATACCCAGCTAACTTTTGTATTTTTAGGAGAGACAGTGTTTCACCATGTTGGCCAGGCTGGTCTTGAGCTCCTGGCCTCAAGTGATTCACCTGCCTCAGGCTCCCAAAATGCTGGGATTACAGGCATGAGCCACCGCTCTCAGCCGATAGTTCCTAGGTTTCTAAAACGAGTGTATAGGTATGTGGGGATTCAAAACATAAAGAAAGATAATAAGAAAATTAGGTTTAGAGAGTGAGGAGATTATTATATTTAAGAGAAAAACACATTTTCTGAATTCAGGACCCGGAGAATATGAAAAGACATTGTATTACTATCAAGGGATAAGATGAGTTGGTGTCAATACACAAGAGGGATAACATCTCATTCCCAACAGTTTAGAAAAGGAGGCAAAAGAGGTGTAAGACTATTAATATGTCTCCCTGAAATCATAAACTCCAAGGCAACCCAGCAACTTCTTAAAACATCTTATCACTTTCATACATTCATCCCTGCTTCCGATTTGTGCCTAGAAATATTTTGCTATTGTTTCCATCTCTAAGTAAATTCTAGAAAATTAAATTATTGACAAATCAAGTAAAAAAAAATTGTCATATATTTTACTTTTAATCTAATATAACATCTTAAAGATTACCAATTAGCAAAAATATGACTTTTTAGTCTACCTTTCTCTCAGTCAGTTTTATAATTTTCACTCTCCCAATGCAATTACATGGTTTAAAAATGAATAGGTTAAGAGAAAGGTATATATTATAAAGTAACATTTATTTTTATAAGAAGAAGTATTGATGGAACCTACTATTTCAGTCAGAGTTTCATCTGTGAAAGAAAACCCACAACAGACATTGTAATAGAGGCGAGAAAGGAAAGAGCGACTTCTTCATCTGACAGCTGGGCGCTGACCGCTATATATTCCTACTAAACATGAACAATTTCAAATAATACCTGTACAAAATAAATTGAATTGAGAGAGACAAAACCAAACTGACTTTTCAAACCTGTCTTAACACAGACAAAAACAAAAACATTGTACAACAAAATGACCACCAAACCACACTCCCAGAAAACACTACTGGCTGTTACTTTTTCAGCAGTTACAACCTTACATCTGCTCTGTTCTGTGCACATCCTAAATAAAAATTACTAAGGTAACAAATAATATAACTAACCACACTTTTGATAGCACTCATTCCAGAGCAAAAAAAAGAAACAAACAAAAGCTATTTCCTTGAATTCTTCCCCAAATCACTGAACACAAGCTCAGATCTTATGAAGAATCCATTCTATTCTTAAGATCCATTCTATTCCATGTCACCATCTTTCTGAGATATCTAATGCTTCCCTTTGTGTGTGTGCTCACTGCTTGTGGCAAACAACCCAAATTTGACTAAACTTATGATCCTGGTAGTAGTCTGACGAGAATCTACAGAAGAACTTTTAAAATAGTGTAATGAAATAACAGAAAGAGGAAACGGAAGTAGTAAGGCAACCCTAAGGTTATCCACAGCAAGCAGATGCTACCACTTCTGGGACTAGGGTGACAGAGAAAGAGGCTGATTTTAAAAAGACAAGAGCCTAGTGAGAACTGAAAACATTGAAATTTATATTCCCAGCAGGAACAGAAATCATGGAGGAAGTAGCTACTTGGTGGAAACTGTGACCAGAGGAAGAAATAAATACTGCTGGAGAATGTGGTGTCAACCACAGGTAAAGGGGAGACATATTTTATCTTCTTATTGACTGAGGATAGGGTGAATTGTCTTTGAGGAATGATATCATTCAAAACTGCTATACTTTTTCAAACATGAGATCCCATATTAAACCAAAAAAAAAAAAAAAAATGAAAAGGAGTATCAAGAAACAGCACTGTTAAAAAATAAAACAGGCCGGGCGCGGTGGCTCAAGCCTGTAATCCCAGCACTTTGGGAGGCCGAGACGGGTGGATCACGAGGTCAGGAGATGGAGACCATCCTGGCTAACATGGTGAAACCCCGTCTCTACTAAAAATACAAAAACTAGCTGGGCGAGGTGGCGGGCGCCTGTAGTCTCAGCTACTCGGGAGGCTGAGGCAGGAGAATGGCTAAACCCGGGAGGCGGAGCTTGCAGTGAGCTGAGATCCGGCCACTGCACTCCAGTCCGGGCGACAGAGCGAGACTCCGCCTCAAAAAATAAAAATAAAAATAAAAATAAAAAAATAAAATAAATAAAACATACCAAAATAATTACAACCCTAGTGACTTCTATATTAGAATTATCTAAATTGGATTTTAAAATAGTTCTAATTAATATTTACAAAAGAATAGATAAGACTGGATCATTTGATCTGAAAACTGAAATTGTGAAAAGAAAAAAGCTATAAATCTAGAACTGAAAACAATATGCAACCGCAATGTATAACTTCATAAGTGAGTTTAACAGGACATCAGATACTGCTAAAAAGAAAATAAGGTAGTTTAAAGACAGATCAGTAGTAAATTCCACCAAAGTATAGACATCAAAAGGGATGGGAAGTACAGAAAATATTATAAAAGACATGTAGACAAAGAGAGCTACCATCTCACAAAAAAAATTGACTTGTAATTTTAGATTGACTCATGAATAAATTTATAGGAGTTGAAAAATAATTTTTTTAAATTATGTTAAGCAGGTCAATTTCCTCATATAATATTAGAAGAGAAGCTATTTAATTTTCATGATGTGTTTAAAATTCACCTTTTGGCAAACTGAATTTGCAAGCACATAAAAAAGCTAATCCACCACAATCAAGTGGGCCTTGTTCTTGGAATGCAAGTTTGGTTCAACATATGTAAATTAATAAATGTGATTCATCCCATAAACAGAAATATAAACAAAAAGCATATGATCATTTCAACAGATGCAGAAAAGGCTTTTGATAAAATTCAACATCCTTTCATGTTAAAAACCCTTAACAGTCTAGTCATCTAAGGCACATACATCAAATTAATAAGAGCCATCTACAATAAACCTTCAGTCAACAACATACTGAATGGTCAAACTGGGAAGCATTCTCCTTGAGAACTGAAACAAGACAGGGATGCCCACTCTCAAACCACTCCTATTTAACGTGGTTCTGGATGTCTTAACCAGAGCATTTAGGCAAGGGGAAGAAATAGAAGGCATCTAAATAGGAAGAGAGGAAGTCAAAATATCTCACTTCACAGATGACATAATAGGATACCTACAAAAGCCTGTACTTTCTGCCAAAGGGTTTCTTGAGTTGATAAACAACCTTAGCAAAGTTTCAGGAACCCAATCAGCGTACAAAAATCAGTAGCATTTCTATACACAAATAACATCCAAGTTGAAAGCCAAATCAAGAATGCAATACCATTCACAATAGCTACAAAAGGAATAAAATACCTAAGAATACAGCTAACCAGGGAAATGAAAG
This sequence comes from Piliocolobus tephrosceles, assembly GCF_002776525.5. Lineage (NCBI taxonomy): Eukaryota > Metazoa > Chordata > Mammalia > Primates > Cercopithecidae > Piliocolobus > Piliocolobus tephrosceles. Next base: position 44,700,581 of record NC_045434.1, on the reverse strand, counting down.
ATCTCTACAATGAGAATTATAGAACACTGCTGAAAGAAGTCAGAGACAACACAAATAAATGAAAAAATATATACTTATAGATAGGAAGAATCAGTGCTCCTAAAATGGCCATAATGCCCCACAAAATTTATAGATTCAATGCTATTCCTATCAAACTGCTAGCAACATTTTTCACAGAATTACAAAACAATATTATAAAATTCATTTGGAATCAAATAAAACCCAAATAGCCAAAGCAATCCTCAGCAATAAGAACAAAGCTGAAGGCATCACATTACTCAACTTCAAACTATACAACAAAGCATCAGTAACCAAAACAGCATAGTACTATTACAAAAGTAGGCACATACACCAATGGAACATGTTAGAGAATGTAGATATAAAGCTGTACAACTACAACCATCTGATCTTGAACAAAGTGAACAAAGGCAAGCAATGGTGAAAGGACTGCTCATTCACTAAATGATGCTAGGATAACTGGTACCCATATGCAGAATACTGAAATTGGGCCCTACCTTTTACCAAACATACAAATCAACTCAAGTTGGATTAAAGACTTAGAGGTAAAACCTAAAACTTTAAAAACCCTTGAAGAAACCTATAAAATACCATTCTGGACATTGGCCAGGCAAACACTTCATGACAAAGACACTGAAAGCAATTGCAACAAAAATAAAAATTGACAAATGGCACCTAATTAAACTAAAGAAATAAAAAAAAAAAAAAGAAAGAAAAAAAGAAAAGAAACAACAGAGTATACACACAACTTACAGAATGGTAGAAAATATTCACAAACTATACATCTGACATATGCCTGATATTCAGAATTCATAAAGAACTTAAATTACCAATCAAAAACAACTTCATTTACAAGTGGGCAAAGGACATAGACACCTTTCAAAAGAAGTCATACACGTGGCAAATAAGCATATGAAAAAAATACTCAATATCAAAAATCACTAGGGTAGATGCAAATTAAAACCACAATGAGATACCATCTTACACTAGCCAGAATGGTTATTACTAAAAAGTCAAAATTAACAGATTCTGCAAGGATGCAGGGAAAAGGAAATGTTTATACAGTGCTTATGGGAATGTAATTAGTTCAGACATTGTGGAAAACAGCGTGGAAATTTCTCCAAGATCTTAAAATGGAACTACCGTTTTACCTAGCAGTCCCATATTTGAGTATATGGAAAGAAATATAAATTGTTCTACCATAAACACACATGTCCATGTATGTTCATTACAAAACTATTTATAATAGCAAAGACATGGAATCAACCTATATGCCCAATTAACGGTGGACTAAAGAAAATGTTGTACATATACACCATGTAATACTATGCAGTCACAAAAAAATGAGATGACATCCTTTGCAGCAACATGGATGGAGTTGGAGGCCAATAGCCTAAGTGAATTAACACAGGCACAGAAAACCAAATACTTGCTATGTTCTCACTTATAAGTGGGAGCTAAACATTGAGTACACATAGACAAAAACAAGGCAACAATAGACACTGGGGCCTATATTTGAGAGTGGAGGCTGGAAGGAGGGTGAAAATTGAGAAATCACCTATTGAGTATTATGCTAATCACCTGGGTCACAGTATTCTTTCTACACCAAGCCCATGTGACATGAAATTTACCCATGTAACAATCCAGCACATGTATCCCTTGAAACTGAAAGTTGGAAAGACTGACTGAATAAATACTATATATAAAATAAAATGAAATGTACCAGTAAATGTGAAATGTTATCACTGAACAATTATTAATAAGAAATAAGTGAAATCAGAGTGATCCCTAATAAATTTTACATCCTATCAATATATTTTAGTTCATTACATTCTTTTTCTCTCAGGTATTTTAGTGCCACATGGATGTCAATTTTAGTCATATACAAAAAAGTGTTCTCAGCTAAATGTACGTATTTATCCAGAAAGAACATCTTCGTCTTGGTTTATAATTTAGGGTTCTTTTAGTCAGGAAAGGACAAATGCTTTCTGTAGAGAGCCAGATAGTGAATATTTTAGGCTTTGCTGTCAATATGGGCTCTGTAGCAACCATTCAACATTGCTGTTGTAGAACAAAATCAGCCCTAAACAAGATGTAAGTGAGTAGATCTGGTTGAGTTCCAAAACAAACCTCATTTACAAAAAATGGTCTGCTGGCAACAGTTTACCAATTCCTGTATTAGCTCAAACATTGATGAAGATAATTTTGTTGATTAATGTGTTATTAGACCTGAGATGTTTTCACGCTTGTTTGTTTAATATTCTTTTGATGGTAGATAGAGTATTAAAGATGAAGTTGCTTGTTTATTTAAATTCAATTAGCAGCCCAAATTAAAGCCATATTTTGTTAAAATTCTCTCCTAAATACACTCAGAGAAGATCTCTCCTAGAAAATAGGTTAATTGAACAATTAACTCCTTAATTCTTTATTCAAAAATTTGTATGAGATATGATTTATGCAAAATATAATTATGAATGATATGAAACACTGACATTCATGTTTTAAAAAGCAAATATGGGAGACTTGAGTTCAATATGGCTGATGAGATGCAACCAGTGAATTCCCACTCCACAGAGAAAAAGCATAATAGTAAGTAGATAGTCACAATTCAAATAAATCATCTAAGAGCAAACACTAAGATTAAGCAGAGAAGTGACAGCACTAAAAGCAAGTAAAGAGACAGAAGGAAGTCAACCTGCTTGGCTGAGATTGGCTGGGACCCTGAAGAAGCTCCCACATATGGAGAAAAGGTAAGACAGTGATCCTCAGAGTTCCACACCTTCACAATAGTCTTTGACAATCCTAGCTATGGGAGAACCCATCAACCCACACTGGCCTTGATACTAACATAGGGAGCTGCCTAGAGATTGTACAGAGGCATTGCTGCAGAGAGGGAGCTCACCTAGACTTGGCACCATTCAGAGAGCTAAACTCCCAAAGAACTGTGTGCTGTGCTGGCCAATGCTGCCGACGTCACTGCTGAACTACGAAGGGAGAGGGAAAGCAAGGTACCTTTATATACCCTGAGGACAAATCCCACTCCTGCTGCTGTGGATTCCTGTGGGACTGACACACAATCAAATTTCACTCTTCACAGCTACTTGCTTATGCAGCTACTGAGAGTAGTCACACCCTCCCAAGTTCAGGCCTGCAGCTGGTGCCATTCTGAGAACCTACCCTCCAAAGGTCTATGTCCTGCCTTTGGGACAGTGCTAACACTGTGGATTCCTCTGCTGAGCCAAGGAAGGAGACAGGAGACAGTACTTTCACACACTTTGATGACAAATGCTACCACCACTGCTTATGGCTGCTGTTAAACTGAGGTACTAAGAAACTATCTGTTCCACAACTGCCTTCCTATAGTACACTCACTGACAGTGACCTCATCCTTTCCAGTGGCAGTGCTGCAGTGCAGCTACTGCTGACCGCACCTGAAAATTCTGCTAGCAGCCTGGGTACCACCCAAAACTTCCTGTCACAACCAGCATCTGAACATATCAGCAAGGGGCCTGAGAATAAGTAAACTGGCCCAATCTCATTCCCCGAGTATTGAGCATGCTGTCTGTTGCCTAGAAATCAAACAGCCCAGACTATCACTGTTGGCACCTGAACACTCCTCTCAGGGACAGAAATAACCTGTCAATACCAATGCAGTTGGCACCCACCCACAAGTACTACCACCTGTGGCAGCCACCACTAACACCAGCATGAACTGCTTGGGTTCCAGTGGTTTGCTCCACCGATAATGCCATTGCTAACATCAAATCAGCTGCCCGGGGATTCAAGAACTTGCCACAGACCCAGCCCACTGCTGCCATCACCAACATCTGGGCAAACCATAAGAAGACCTAACACAGAACTGCCTGGGCCCACAAACACCAGTACCAGGATAAGCCACTGTGAGACCCAAGGAAAGACAAACTCAGATCTATGCTGCCATCATGGGAACACAACATCTGGTCAACATAGCATTTTAGTTCCCAGCAAAACTTCACCACAGCGTCTACTGATAACTGCACTCTAAGCGACTGAGGAAATCACAGATAACACTGATGCAATTTACATCTGAAGAAATCCTACAGAGATCACGCAGCTGCAACCACCTAAAATCAAAGCCAGAATGCCCTACTAAATCATAAACATATATATCTTCAGGGAAAAGTCCCCCTATACAAAAGCTATCTCAAAAAACTGGAAGAAGCAACTATTACATGAGATGTGTAGGTGTCAATGTAAGGATATAGGAAAAATGGGAAAGCAAAAAAATCTGACACTTCCAGTGGAACACAATAGTTCTACGGCAACAGATCCCAACTGAAATAGCATTCACAAAATCACGGAATAAAGCATTCAAAATACGGATTTTAAAGAAGCTCAATGAGATACAAGATAATTCTAAAAAAAATACAACAAATTCAGAAAAGTAATTCTGAATATAAATGAAAAATTTACCAGTTAGATATTCTTTAAAATGAACGAAACAGAAATCAGGAAATAAAGAATAAATAAAATAAAAAACACAATTGAAAGCTTCAACAATAGATACACTATCGTAATTTAATACTATATTAATTTAATCAAGCAGCAAAAAAAAAAAACTCAGAACTTTCAGAACTTGAAAACAAGTGTTTTGAATTAATCCAGACAGGCAAAAGTAAGGAAAAATATAAATAACAAAGAAAAGCCAAGCACTGTGTCATTTAGGACAATATAAAGCAACCAAATATTCAAATTATTGGTATCCCCAAAGTTGAAGAGAAAATGAAAGGGTTAGAAAATTTATTTAATAAAATATTAGCTTAAAACTTCCCAAGTTGAGTAAGACACCTAGACTTCCACATAGAGAATGTTCCCACATCCTCAAACAGATGCAATGCAAAATGGTCATCTTCATACCACATTGTGGTTAAACTGTCTAAGATAAAGTAAAAGACAAGACACTAAAAGCAGCAAGAAAAAAAGCATCTAGTCACCTATAGAAGAACCCTCATCAGACTGACAGAAGATTTCTCAGCAGAAATCTTGCAGGAAAGGAGAGAATGAAATGACACGTTCAAAGTGCTGAAAGAAAAAAAAAAAAAAAACACCTGTCACCCAAGGATTTATTTTTAAAAATTATCTTTCATAAATGAACAAGAAATAAAGTCTTTTCAAATGAGCAAATGTTGCCGGGCGCGGTGGCTCAAGCCTGTAATCCCAGCACTTTGGGAGGCCAAGACGGGCAGATCACGAGGTCAGGAGATCGAGATCATCCTGGCTAACATGGTGAAACCCCATCTCTACTAAAAAATACAAAAAACTAGCTGGGCGAGGTGGTGGGCGCCTGTAATCCCAGCTACTCGGGAGGCTGAGGCAGGAGAATGGCGTAAACCCGGGAGGCGGAGCTTGCAGTGAGCCGAGATAGTGCCACTGCACTCCAGCCTGGGCAACAGAGCCAGACTCCGTCTCAAAAAAAAAAAAAAAAAAAAAAATTAGCAAATGTTGAAGGAATTTATCATCACTGGACCTGTCCTACAAGAAATGCTCAAGAGAGTCTTAAGTTTAGAAGCAAAAGGATGACATTTACAATCAAGACATACACAAAAGTATAAAATTCAGTAGTAAACCAAACACACAGCAAGAAAGAGAATGGCCTCAGATGCTACCACTGCAGCATACCACCAAAGCACAACAACAAACAATAAGAGAAAATGAAAGGAACAAATAATATTAAAAACAAAAATCAAATAATATGATAGTAACAAAACCTCACATAGAAATAATAGCCTTGAATGTAAATGGATTAAATTTCTCACTTCAAAGATAGAGACTGGCTGAATAAAGAAACATGATCCAACTATGTGCAGAAAACAAAACAAAACAAAATAAACCTTCACCTGAAAAGACACATGTAGACTCAAAGTAAAGAAAAGAAAAAGATATTTCACACAAATGGAACCAAGAACAAGCAGAAGTATCTATATAGTTATCAGATAAAACAGACTTTAAGTCCAAAACAATTTTTTAAAAATGACAAAGAAGGTCACTATATAAAGATAAAGAGATCTAGGGGGTATAAAAATTATAAATATATATGAACTCAACACTGGAGAATTTCAATTCATAAAGTAACTATTACTATATCTAAAGAGAGAGACTTACTAGATTACTAAATCTAAAGAGAGAGATAGACTCCAATAAAATAATAATGAGAGACCTCAACACCCCACTCTCAGCATTATACAGATTATATAGACAGAATATCAGCAAAGAAACATTGGATTTAAATGGGACTCTAGACTGAATAGACCTAAGAAACATTTACAGAACATTTTTATCCAACAATTGCAGAATACACATTATTCTCATCAACATATAAAAATTCCTCAAGACAGACCATATGTTGGGCCATAAAACAAGTGTAAAAATATTTTAAAATTAAAATTATACCAAGTATTTTCTCAGAGCAGATTAGCATAAAATCAGAAATTCACATTAAGGAAAACTTCAGAAGCAATACAAATACATTAAAGTTAAAAACCATGTTTCTAAATGTCCATTGTGTCAATTAAAAACAGTAAGATGAACATTTAACATTTTCTTGAAACTAATGAAAATGGAAACACGATGTTTCAAAACTTGTGAGATACAGAAAAAGCAGTGCTGAGAGAAGTTTATGGCAATAAATGTCTATCTCAAAAAAGCAGAACAATTTTAATCAACAACTTAATAATGCACATCAAGGAAACAGAATAACAACAAAAAACACAAAATTAGTGAAGGAAGAACATAATAAAGATCAGAGCATAATTAAATGAAATAAAGGCTAAAAATATAATACAAAGAATCAATGAAGCAAAAAGTTGCTTTTTCAGAAGACAAGCAAAATTGACTAACCTCTAGCTAGACTGATCAAGAAAAGAGAAGGCCCAAATAAACAAAATCAGAAATGGGAAAGAAAAGAAAGAAAGAAAATCAAAATTACAAAAGATCACCAGAGACTATTGGGAGCAACTGTACACTAACAAACTGGAAAAGGAAATGGATAAATTTCTAGAAGCATACAATCTACCAAGATTGAGTCAGGAATAAATGAAAAAATCTGAACAGACTAATTGTGAGTAGCAAAATTAAATCAGAAATAAGGTCTTTCAACAAACAAAATCCCATGCCTATGTCCTGAATGGTATTGCCTAGGTTTTCTTCTAGGGTTTTTATGGTTTTAGGTCTAATTTTTGTATAAGGAGTAAGGAATGGATCCAGTTTCAGCTTTCTACTTATGGCTAGCCAGTTTCCCCAGCACTACTTATTAAATAGGGAAACCTTTCCCCATTTCTTGTTTTTGTCAGGTTTGTCAAAGATCAGATGGTTGTAGATGTGTGGTATTATTTCTGAGGGCTCTGTTCTGTTCCACTGGTCTATGTCTCTGTTTTGGTGCCAGTACCATGCTGTTTTGGTTACTGCAGCCTTATATGAGCAGGGACTTCATGTCTAAAACACCAAAAGAAATGGCAACAAAAGTCAAAATTGACAAATGGGATCTAATTAAGCTAAAGAACTTCTGCACAGCAAAAGAAAGAAACTACCATCAGAGTCAACAAGCAACCTACAGAATGAGAGAAAAATTTTGCAATCTACTCCTCTGACAAAGGGCTAATATCCAGAAACTACAAAGAACTCAAACAAATTTACAAGAAAAAAACAAACAACCCCATCAAAAAGTGGGCAAAGGATATGAACAGGCACTTCTCATTTGCCGTCAGAGAAATGCAGATCAAAACCACAATGAGATACCATCTCACACCAATTAGAATGGCAATCATTAAAAAGTCAGGAAACAACAGGTGCTGGAGAGGATGTGAAGAAATACGAACACTTTTACACTGTTGGTGGGACTGTAAGCTAGTTCAACCATTGTGGAAGACAGTGTGGCGATTCCTCAAGGATCTAGAACTAGAACTACCATCTGACCCAGCCATCCCATTACTGAGTATATACCAAAGGATTATAAATCATGCTGCTATAAAGACACATGCACACGTATGTTTATTGTGGCACTATTCACAATAGCAAAGACTTGGAACCAACCCAAATGTCTATCAATGACAGACTGGATTAAGAAAATGTGGCACATACACACCATGGAACACTATGCAGCCATAAAAAAGGATGAGTTCATGTCCTTTGTAGGGACATGGATGCGGCTGGAAACCATCATTCTAGCAAACTATCACAAGAACAGAAAATCAAACACCACATGTTCTCACTCATAAGTGGGAATTGAAAAATTAGATCACTTGGACACAGGAAGGAGAACATCACACATTGGGGCCTGTTGTGGGGTGGTGGGTAGGGGGAGAGATAGCATTAGGAGATATACCTAATGTAAATGACAAGTTAATGGGTGCAGCACACCAACACAGCACATGTATACATATGTAACAAACCTGCACGTTGTGCACACGTACACTAGAACATAAAGTATAATTTAAAAAAATGAAAACAAAAACAACAACAAACAAAATCCCAGGACCAGATGGATTCACAGCTGAATTCTACCAAATGTATAAAGAAGAAATAATACCAGTACTCCTTAACTATTTTAAAACATTGAAATGGAAGGAGCTGTCCCTAACTCATTCTCCAAGACCAGAATCACCCTGACACCAAAAGCAGACAGGACCGCAGCCAGGAAAAGACTACAAGCCGATATCACTGATGAAGAGAGAGACAAACATTCTCAAGAAATACTAGCAAACTGTATACAACAGCATATCAAAAACAAAAACAAAAGCAAACAAACAAAACAGCATAACCAAGTGGGATTTGTACCAGGGATAAAAAGATGTTTGAACATACACAAATCAATTAACGTGATACATCGCATGAAAATAATGAAGGACAAAACCATATGACCATGTAAATCAATGCAGAAAACATATTTGATAAAATGCAACATTTATTAATGATGAAAACTCAACAAACTAAGAATAGAAAAAACTTACCTCAAAGCAATAAATGCCATATATACTGTATCCATTGTTCCATATCCTCAGCTCTGGGAGGCACAAGTGACCCTGCCACAACTTCTGTCACCCTGTGGAATGCACAGACTGTTGACATTCACGAAAAAGGCCATAGAATTCTCTCTGGAGGAGTAGGAATGACTGATCTCTGCACAGCAGAATTTGTATAAGAATGTGATGTTAGATAACTACAGAAACCTGGTTTCCTGGGGTCTTAAAATCTCTAAGCCAGACCTGATCACCTGTCTGGAACAAATAAAAAACCCATGTAATGTGAAGAGCCATGAGACACAGCCAAACACCCAGGAATTTTATTTGTGGTCACCTTTAGAAATGGAGAATACATAAAACATCATAAGGTTATAAAATACATATTTTAATCACATAACAACTTCAACTGAATTAAAAAAATAAAACCTATAATTTGACCACTACATCCCTACACTACCACCACCACCACCACTGGTGCAAACACACATGCAGACACCTGTGGCCCCACAACCACCCCCCTGCCAAGCTGCCAGCACCACTACTACGAATATCCATTCAGAGGTCAGCAGTCTTATGCCCACCAGAGCCACACCCTAGCCAAAATGAAAGCACCCTGCCATGCTATCACTGGTGCTGGCAGGTGCAAGAAAGCACAGATCCTACTGCTGCCCTCTCACAAAAAACTTTGGCTGCCACCACACATTGGAGGTATTGTTACCACCCAGTGGTCTGGTAACACCTCAGCTCCTCCGACACAGCAGGTTCCTAAACACGATGGGCCAGAGAACAAAGCGGAGAGCCCAATACCTGCCACCCAGAGATAGATCACACAACATTGGAGTACTGAGCTAAGCCTCAGCCCCCTAAACTCTTTCAGAAATGAAACCAGTAGACTGAACCCATCTTATACCAAAATCAAACCTTCAAGGCCATAGAAGAAGATAAAAGCAAAACAAAATCCATCCAAAGGACAGCAACTTCAAAGATTAAAGGAATATCAGCCCACAAAGATGAGGAAGAACCAGGACAAAAACTCTGGCTACTCAAAAAGCCACAGTGTCTTCTTACTTCCAGATAACTGTACTAGTTTCCCAGCAGTGGTTCTTAATCAGGCCGAAATGCCACAAAAAGAATTCAGAATATGGATAGGAAGGAAGATCTCTGACATTCCAGAGAAAGTAAAAATCCAATCCAAGGATTTGAAGGAATATAATGAAATGACATAGTAGATGAAAAATGAAATGGTGTTTTAAGAAAGAACCAAACTTACAGACAGAGCTGAAAAGCTCATTACAAGAATTTTAGAATACAATCACAAGCATTAACAGCAGAATTAACAAAGCTGAGGAAACACTGTCAGAGCTCACTGATATAACTTAGTCCAAAAGAAAGAAACAATAAAGAAAAATAAACAAAACCTCTAAGAAATATGGGATTATGTAAAGACACCAAATCTATGTCTCATTGGCATCCCTGAGAGAATGAGAGAAAGCAAACAACCTGAAATATATACTTAAGGATACCGCTCATGAAAAATTTCCCAACCTCACTAGAGAGGTCAACATTCAAATTCAAGAAATGCATAGAACCCCTGAAAAATACTACAAAAGAAGACCATTCTCAAGACATATGTTCATCAGATCATCCCCAGGACACATAGTCTCCAAGATTAAAATAAAAGAAAAAATGATAAAGGCAGACAGAGAAAAATGGCAAGTAAGCTGCAAAGGGAGCCCCATCAGGTTAATAGCAAACCTTTCAGGTGAAAACCTACAAGCCAGAAGAAATTGGTGGTTGTATTAGTCTGTTCTCACACTGCTATAAAGACATAGCCGAGATTGGGTAATTTATAAAGGAAAGAGGTTTAATTGACTCACAATTCTACCTGGCTGGGGAGGCATCAGGAAATGTACAATCATGGTAGAAGGCAAGAGAGAAGCAAAGGCATGTCTTACATGGTGGCAGGCAAAAAAGAGAACAATGAGTGAAGGAGGAGGAACCCCTTATAAAACCAGCATATCTCGTGAGAACTCATATACCATCACGAGAACAGTATGGGAAAATACACTCCCATGATTCAATCACCTCCCAGCAAGTCCCACCCTAGACAAATGGGAATTGTGAGGATTACTTACACTTCATGATAAAATTTGTTGGGGACATAGAGTCAAACCATATTAGGGGCCTATATTCAACATTCTTAAAGATGGGAATTTCCAATTAAGAATTTTCTATTCAGCCAAACTAAGCTTCATAAGCAAAGGAGAAATAAGATACTTTTCAAAAGAGCAAATGCTAAGGAACTTCATTACCACAAGTCCTGCCTTACAAGAATTTCTGAAGAGATAGCTAAATATGGAAAGGTAAGACCATTACCAGCCACTAAAAACAAAAAAGATAAACTCACTTATGTGCATAGAGCATTGACACTATAAAGAAACAACACAAACAAGACTGCATAATAACCAGTTCACAACTCAATGACAGGATCAAACCCACACATATCATACTAACCTTAAATGTAAATAGGCTAAATGCCTAAATTAAAAGGCACAGCATGTCAAGTTAGATAAAGGAGCAAGATAAAATGACATGCTGTCTTCAAGATGATATGCTGTCTTAAATGCAATGACACCCATAGGCTCAAAGTGATAAGATGGAAATAAATCTACCAAAAAATTGAAATCAGAAAAAAGCAGGGATTGCTTTTGTAATTTCAGACAAAACAGACATTAAAAGAGATCAAAGAATACAAAGAAGAGCATTACATAATGGTAAATGACTCAATTTGACAAGATCTAAGAATCCTAAACATATATGCACCCAAAGCCAGGGCACCCAGATTCATCAGCAAGTTTCTAGAAACCTATGAAGAGACTTAGATAACCATATAATAATACTTGGAGACTCAATACCCCACTGGCAGTATTAGACAGATCATCGAGGCAGACATCTAACAAAGATATTTCTGAACTTGGCTAGGCGCGGTGATTCATGCCTGTAATCCCAGCACTTTGGGAGGCTGAGGAGGGTGGATCATGAGGTAAGGAGATCAAGACCATCCTCGCTAACACAGTGAAAGCCCATCTCTACTAAAATATACAAAAAAAAAAAAAAAAAAAAGCTGGGCGTGGTGGCACGTGCCTGTAATCCCAGCTACTCAGGAGGCTGAAGCAGGAGAACTGCTCGAACCCAGGAGGTGTTGGTTGCAGTGAGCTGATTTCGCACCACTGCACTCTAGCCTGGGTGACAGAGCAAGACTCTGTCTAAAAAAATAAAATAAAACAAAATAAAAGATATTTCTCAACTCCACACTTGATGAAACAGACCTAGCAGACATCTAGAGAACTCTACCCCCAAAACAACAAAATGTACATTCTTCTCATCTTCACATGGCACATAATCTGAAATCAACCAAACAATAGGACATAAAACAGTCCTCAGCAAATTCAAAACAACCAAAATTGTACCAACTACATTTTTGTACCACAGCACAATAACAATAGAGATCAATACTAAGCAAATTGCTCATAATTATACAATTGCACAGAAAATAAACAATCTGCCCCTGAATTATTTATATGTAAACAATGGAATTAAGACAGGAATCAAGAAAACTTTTGATACAAATGAGAGCAAAGATACAACATACCAGACTCTGGGATATGCAAAAATAGTTTTAAGAGAGAAACACTCAAATTGAAAAGTTAGAAAGATCTCAAATTAACAACCTAACATCACAACTAGAAGAATAATAGAAACAAAACTAAACTAAGCCCAAAGCAAGCAGAAGACAAGAAGTAAAAAAGTCAGATCTAAAATAAAGGAAGCTGTGAAAAATCAGGTACTGTTTGTTGTTGTTGATGTTGCTGTTTTGTTTTGTTTTTTTGAAAATTTAGTAAGATAGATGCACCAGTAGCTAGACAAACAAATAAGAGAAAAGATCCAAATAAACACAATCAGAAATGACAAAGACATTACCATTGACCCCAAAGGTGGGGGGGAACCCTCAGAGACTACTTCTATGCACACAATCTAGAAAATCTAGAAGAAATTGAAGCATGCAACCTTCCCACATTGAACTGGGAGGAAATTGAATCCCTAAACAGACCAATAATGAGTTCTAAAATTGAATCAGTAATAAAAAGCCTACCAACCAGAAAAAGCCCAGGACAAGACAGATTCACAGCCAAATTTTAGCAGATCTATGAATAAGAGCTGGTACCATTCCTAGCAAAACCATTCCAAAAAAAAAAAAAAAAAAATGAGAAGGGACTCTACCAATCCTTCTGTGAGGCCACCATCATTCTGATACCAAAATGTGGCAGAGACACAACAAAATAAGAAAACTTCAGGCCAATAACTTTGATGAATACTGATGCAAAAATCCTCAATCAAATACTTGCAAACTAAATTCAGAAGTATGATCAAGTAAGCTCTATCCTTGGGATGCAAGTTTTGTTCAACATATGTAAATCAATAAATGTGATTCACCACAAAAACAGAACTTTTTAAAAGCACGTAATCATTTCAATATATGCAGAAAAGTCTTTTGATAAATTTCAACATCGCTTCATGTTAAAAAGCCTCAATAATCTATGCATCAAAGTAATATATTTCAAAATAATAAGAGCCATCTATGACAAACACAGCCAACATCTCACTGAATGGGCAAAATCTGTAAGCATTCCACTTGAAAACCAGAACGAAATAATAATGTCCTGCCACCACTCCTATTCAATATAGTACTAAAAGTCTTGGCCAGAGTAATCAGACAAAATAAACAAACAGAGGGCATCCAAATAGGATAATAAGAAGTCAAACTATCTCTGTTTGCAGATGATATTATTTTAATACCTAGAAAACCACACAGACTCTGCTCAAAATAACCAACTTGACAAAGTTGCAGGATACAAATTCAATATACAAAAAATCAGAAGCATTCCCATATAACAAAAACATCCAGGCTGACAGCCAAATCAAGAATGCAATCCCATTCACAACAACCACAAAAATAAGATGCAGGAATACAGCTTACCAGGAAGGTGAAAATTCTCTATAATGAGAATTACAAAACACTACTCAAAGAAATTGGAGATGACACAAATGGAAAAACATCTCATGCTCATTGATAAGATGAATCAATTTTCTTAAAATGTCCATACTTCCCAAAGCAATTTACAGATTCAATGCTATTGTTAGTAAACTACCAATGATAGTCTTGACAGAATTAGAATAAACTATTTTTTAAATTCATATGGGATCAAAAAGAGCCTGAATAACAAAGGCCATCTTAAGCAAAGTGAACAAAGCTGAAAGCATTCCATTACCCAACTCTAAACTACTACAAGGCTACAGTAACCAAAACATCATGATACTGTTACAAAACAGGCACATAGTACAATGGAACCTAATAGAGAGGCTAGAAATAATGCTACATACCTACAACCATCTGATCTTCATTAAAGTCAACAAGTACTCCTCCTTCAATAAATGGTGATGTGACAACTGGACACCTATATACAGAAGATTGAAACTGGAGCCCTTCCTTATACCAAAACAAACATTGACTCAAGATGAATTAAAGATAAATGTAAAACCTAACACTATAAAATCCCTGGAAGATAACCTAAGAGATGCCATTCTGGATGTAGAACCTGGAAAAGGCTCCATGACAAAAACTCCAAAAGCAATTGGAACAAACACAAAAATTGACAAATGGCACCTCATTAAATTAAAGAAATTCTTCATAGAAAAATGAACAGAGTAAACAGACAACCTGCAGAATGGGAGGAAATATTTGTAAACTATGCATTTGACAAAGGTCTAATATCCAGAACACATATAAAACTAAACAAATCAAAAAGCAAAAAACAAACAAGGTGATTTATATGTGAGCGAAGAACAGGAACGAATACTTTCAAGAAAAGACGTACATGCATCCAACACGCATATGGAAAAGTACTCAACATCACTAATCGTTAAATGTTAACCAAAACTACAGTGAGATACTATTTCACACCAGTCAGAATTGCTAGTATTAAAAAGTCAAAAAATAATAGATGCTGGCATGGAAGCAGAGAAAGGGAAATACTTATATACTGCTGGTGTTCAAACACTGTGGAACACAGTTTGGTGATTTCCCAGATAACTCAAAGCTGAATCACCATTAGACCCAGCAATTCCATATTTGAGTATATACTCATATGAATATTAACGATTCTACCATAAAGACACATGTACGTGTATGTTTATTGCAGCATTATTCACAATAACAAGGACATCGAATCAACCTAGATGTCCATCAACAGTAGACTGGATAAAGAAAATGTGGTACACATACACCATGGAAAACTACACAGCCATGTAAAAGAAAAAGATCATGTCCTTTGCAGCAACACAGATGGAACTGGCAGCCATTATTCTAAGCAAACTGATACAAGAACAGAAAATCTAATATTGTCATGTTCTTGCTTACAATTGGGAGCTCAATATTGAGTACATAATGAACACAAATAAGGGAAAAACAGACACTGGGGCCTACTTGAGTGTAGAGAAAGGGAAGATGGTGAGGATCAAAAAAGTACCTACCAGATACTATGCTTATTTCCTGAGTGATGAAATAATCTCTACACCAATCCCCTATGCCTTGCAACTTATCTAAAACAAACCTGCATATGTACCCCTGAACCAAAAATAAAAGTTAAGAAAATAAAGGCCCTATATAAGAAACTCACAGCTAACATTATACTGAATAAGGAAAAGCTGAAAGCTTCCCTCTAAGATCTGTAACAATACAAGGATACCCACTTTCATCACTACTATGCAATAGTGCAAGTGCTAGCCAGAGCAATTAGGCAAGAGAAAAAATTAAAGAATGACCAGATTGGAAAGGTATAAGTCAAATTGTCCCACTTTTGCTGACGATATGATTTTATGTCTATAAAAAACTAAGGCTCCACCAAAGTCTCCTAAATATTATAAATAAATTGAATAAAGTTGCAAGGACACAAAATCAGCATTCAAAAATCAGGAGCATATCTGTAGATTATATTGACCTAGCTAAAGAAATCAAGGCAATCTCATATAAAATAGATTGTACCCTTAACCAAAGAAGTGAAATATTTCTACCAGGAGAAGTACAAAATATTGATGAAAGAGATTAAAGATGACACAAACAAATAGACATTCCATACTCAAGGATCAAACAAATTAATGTCACTGAAAATGAACATATTCCTCAAAGAAATCTACAGATGCAATGCAATCCTTAACAAAATAGTAACATCGTTTTTCATAGAATTAGAGAAAGTAATCCTAAAATTCGTATGGAGACCAAAAAGAACCCAAATAGCCAAAGCAAACCTGAGCAAGAAGAACAAAACTGGAGGTATCACATTACCTGACTTCAAAATATATTACAAAGGTAGCCCAAATGGCATGGTATTGGTAAAGAAACAAACACAGAGATTAATGGAACAGGATAAAGAGTCCAGAAATGAATCCATAAACTTACATCTAACTGATTATTTTTCAAAGCACCAAGAACCTACCTTTGGGAAAGAACACCATCTTCAATCAATGGTACTTGGAGACATTGGATATCTGCATACAGAAGAATGAAAATGGATGCCTCTCTCTCCTCACATACAAAAATCAACTCATGATGGGTTAAAGACTTAAACATAAGACCTGAAAGTACTAAACAAGGTAGAAAAACCACAGGAAAAGGTGTTTTAGGTCCAGGCAAAGATTTAATGTCTAAGAACTCAAAAGCACTGACAACTCTAACAAAAATAAGTGAATGAAACTATATTAAACTAAAAAACTTCTGTACAGCAAGGGAAACTATCAGTAACTTTTTTAATGGAATATTTGCAAACTATTCATCTAATAATGGACTAATATACAGAACATACAAGCAACTCAAACAACTAAACAATAAAAAAAATCTCATTAAATTAGGCTAAAGACACGAACAGACACTGCACAAAAGAAGCATACAAATGGCCAATAGGTATGTGAAAAAAATGCTCAACATCACTGGACATCAGGGAAATGCAAGTCAAAAACACAATGAGATATTATCTTACTCCAGTTAGAATGGCTATCAGGACCAAAAAAAAAAAGACGTTGGAGAAGATTAGGAGAAAAGGGAACTCTTAATGTTGATGAGTACGTAAATTGGTACTACTATGGAAATCAGTATGGAGATTCCTGCAAAAAATTAAAAAATAGAACTACCATATGATTTAACAATCCTACTTCTGGATATTTATCCACAGAAAAATAAATCTATACACCCAAAGGATATTTGCACTCACATGTTTATCACAGCACTATTCACTATAGCAAAGATACGGAATCAACCTAATTATCCATTGTAGAAAAATGGATACGGTTTTTTTGTGGTATATATCCACAGTGGCATACTATTCAGTGATAAAAAAAGAATGATGTCATTTTCAGCAGCATGGATGAAACTGGAGGTTAATATGTTAAGTGAAATAAAGTCAGATGACAGATGTTCTCACTAATATGTAGGAGCTCAAAAACCTGATCCAATGGAGATAGAGAATGATAGATACCAGAGCCTGGAAAGAGTGTGTGGGTGGGAGGAGGGGATAAAGAGGTTGGTTGTGGGTATAAATGTACAGTTAGAACAAGCAAGTCACAATATTAGATAGCAGAGTAGGGTGAATATAGTTAGCAACAATGTATTTCAAAGTAGTTACAAGAGAAGACTTAAAATTTTACAAACACACAAAAATGATAAATATTTGGAGTGATAGATAACCCTAATACCCTGATCTGACCATTATACATTCTCTGCTTGTAATAAATACTCACATACAACCTCATAAAGTTTAAAGTATTTTGAATCAATAAAAAATTAAAAATCCAAATATGTACTTGGGTACATATATACCTTTATTCTATGTATTGCTAAACATATACCAGTACTTTTATATTATTTATTGAAAAACCAACAATAGTATATTTAACTTTATACCAATGGTTATTGTGAAAATGATGTAGTAAATGGGGCAATTATTAATTTCCAGGTATTTGTTCTGCTTTTAACAAATATTCAACCCAAAATATCCAATAAAGTCATCCTATTCTTGGAGATAAATTTTGGTGTTAAACCAACATTCAACACACAATAGGAAAGTTATTGTGTTTTGGTATCCCTGGGGATAGTAATTTAGGAATCCCTGGTGATAGAAAGAAGGTATGGATAAGTTCTTATATTTTCCCTAGTAACATCAGGTTTCAGATTTCTTCACTGATAAAATTCTAGAACATCCCATGGTTTCCTGACGCTGTGTTATTTTCCTCTGTCACTTTAAACAAATAGATATTTCACTACTTAGAAAAATTATCTAAAATGTGGAAATAAGGACAAAAAGATAACTGTATTTTTTCAATGTCATACTGAAACATTTTCTAATAGGTCCACCAAAGGATTTCTGAGCAATAGAAAAGATTATCTTAAAAGTTATATTTTTATTGCCCTGTGGAATATTTCATATATACATATAGATGAGTATATATCTGTGGAATATATGTCCAGATATATATCCTATACATAATATGGTATATTCCATATATAATATATGACACATATATGATATATATATTCCATATAATATCCTATATATGTGTGTGAGTGTGTGTGTGTATATGCATATTTATATGTGATATGCTTTGGCTGTATCCCCTCTCAAATCTCATCTTGAATTGTAGTTCCCATAATTCCCATGTGCCATGGGAGGGACCCAGTGGGAGGTAGTTGAATCATGGGGGCGAGTCTTTCCTTGCTGCTCTTGTGACAGTGAATAAGTCTCATGGGATCTGATGGTTTTGCAAAGAGGAGTTCCCCTGCGCATGCTCTCTCTCTTGCCTGCTGCCATGTAAGACATGACTTTGCTCCTCCTTTGCATTCCTTCACTATTATGAGGCTTCCCCAGCCACATGAAACTGTGAGTCCATTAAACCTCTTTTTCTTTATAAATTACCCAGTCTCAGGTATGTCTTTATTAGTAGCATGAAAACAGACTAATACCATATGCAAATTTATCTAAGTATTCTTTTGAGTAAATAACTATAGAAATCTATATTCCTCAAATGTTACCTGAACAAACTTAACTATCCTGAAAGTTCTCTCATTAATAAGTTAGTCATTGAATGCTGTCAACTATAAACTTACATAAGAGTAATCTTTTAACTTAGTAAAATTTATATAATGGCAACACCACTTCCTATACTCCATGTTATCACTATTTGATATTGCATGTGTAACTAATTTTACCAAAGTTCTGAAGCAGATAAATAGTTACAGCACATACAGACATACAATGAAGACTGAATCTGAGATCTGACTGCTGTTAAGGTTCCTTTAGTTATCTCTAAAAAGGCGGTTTACTTTTTATTGTGTGCTCCAACATCTGTTATATCTCTTTCCTCTGACATCCTCCCCTCACCTTTCTAATTAATTACATCTTCTTTTTCCCAAAAAGAAATTTATATTAATTTACCCACAGACTAGTTTAGCTATAATGTTTAAAATTATATCCTAGTCCATAAGGCTATTCCCCGACACCTTCACGTATGTACACAAACACAACTGCTAAAATAAATATCTAAAATACAGTTATTTTTCTTCTGAGGTCAGGTTGTTAAAGAGACTGAAGTTCTATATGAAAACAAGAAATTGATCTGTAGAATAAAAGTACAAAAGTGTGAGAAGGCTTGAGAAATGGGAGGTGGGGAAGACCTTTCAATTCAGAGGGTAGAAAAAGGAATCAATATCCTCATAAGAAAGCCCTAATTCAGTCAAGTTATATTTATGTTTGTAGAAGCATCTAAAGAAGAGTTTAATATCAAAGAACACTATTGAAGAATCTTTGAGGGAGAGCAGAGAAAAGAGAGAATAAAGCATCTAAGAACAAAAATTATTTTATGGGGAAGAATATATAACCAGAAGAGTTGATATTTGGCCAAGTACTAAGGATGAGAAGGATGAAAAATGTGTGATAATATGTGTGGAACAAGAAATTCCTTATCAAGACTGAGCTTCAACATTGTAAACATGGAAAACTCATCGATCAGAATGTGCAAGGCCAATAATGAAAGAAATTATCTATGCTAACAGGAGGGCATCTTGCCTCAAGAAAGGCAGTGTGACAGAAGACGAAATGATATATCAGCATCTGAAAAGATAAACTTAGCCTTGATGACATATTTGGTTATAAATTACATTTGAAAAAGAAAAGCAGCCACTGACATCTGGGTTCTAGCCTGGCACTGTCAGCTTTTGATGTTGTAACAGGCTGTCCAGGTACTTACAAATGAGCTGTGTTTTTCTTCTGTTAAACATAAACATTTCCACAGAGCACCAACATTAGATAAGAATAATCTGTAATTGTGATGAATCAAGGCAAAAACAAGTCTATTCTGTCACAATCACAACTGAACACAGACAAAAAAGGAAAGTTATCCGAACTCCAAAAATGACCAAACACGTCCTCTCTTCTGGCTAATATAAATGACTGCTTCTTAAAAAATTATTAACTTCACTCTATTTTTCTATTTTATAAAGTAGAATTATTAAGAAAGACTCACTTATACAATCATTTCTGTTTCCTGGCAATATCCAATTCAGAGAAATTCCCACTTCCTTGTGCCTACCCCAAAATCACTTAACACAAACCCAAATTCTAAAATACATGTTTCTAACCTCCTTTTACTGAGACATCTTTCAGTTCCCTATGGTGTGCATTATCCCTTTTTATAGTGAGTCAATAATCCAAACTTTAAGTATAAGCGTGCTCCTCATAGTCTTTGACGATAGGGCACTGACATATATAAACAAATCATTTCTTCATAAGCATATGCACTTAGACTATGTTAACATGATGCTCAGTCTAGAATTTGTACAGCACGTTCAGTTTTCTTTTATTCCAGTGGAAATCTTCGGTGAAATAATTTAAGATGGCCCAGGCCCAGGATCCTGACCAACAAAATGCTGCTGCACATAGATAGTTTCACAAGGTCGCAAAGGAATAGAAAAGTACAAAATATATGTCACAGCAAAGACACAGATAGCAGTTACTTGCTGAGGTGTGGTTGAAAATATTCTAGCCTTGATGATCTTGGTTAGACCATGTTAAGCTACAAGAATTTGTCTTGCTGAGGCATAGGTAGAACTAAAAATTACAACCAAACATGCCAAGTAGCTTTCATTTCTGCATCTTCCTCTAAAATGAAACCTACTTTTTTTTTGTATATTATTATATAAACTTTAAGAAAAGGAGCAAAAGCACATCAAAAAACAAGAGACTAGGGTTCTTCCTAAAGTCTGTTAAAAATATAGTCTAATTTATTCATTTTAGGGCTTTAAAAGAACATTGACAATTATGCTCAATACCAGAACATAGAAAATAATCTGGATCTTGACCTACCCTTATCAATACTCCTGTAACTATTCATGTGTGGGTGTGGAAGTGAGAGTTCCTTGGAGGTATTTGTTCATTTATCTAACACAATTTATCTTAATATCAGCCACTTGTACGAATTGTAAAAATAACAGTGTCAAGTTTCAACCAGAGACAAAATATATTATAATCTCTTCTACCAGGGTGTGGGCACTGTTCTTTTTAAAGAGCTCCCCTGTGAGGGAATGTTGATAATAACTGACAACACAATGGACATAATTCAAGTTAATCAGCAGAGTTGTTCCCTTCCTTGAAGGATGAGATCAGAGAAACCTTAATCAGAAAAGACCCTACCTACATGCGGTCACTTCACAATCTGCACCAATACTGTACAACTATCAAGGACCAATGAGATTAGAAGTTAAATCTCTCAATGAATATAAGACTAAGTATTGACTATAATTCCTAAACCCCTGCAAGAGTCAAAACATTATTTCAATTAAGTTTATTCAAAAGTTATGCCAAATTCAAAGCCAAAATGTTCTATCTTACATCATATTTCAATATTTGCCTAATCAACTATTGTCCACCCAAACTTACCAGCCCAGAATAACTCAAATCAGTAAATAAGTAAATATCAGTGATATAAAATTCACCAGATTTGCTTTTACTCTACAAATACATAACTATTTAAAACATTTAATAAGATGTCAGCAGCAATGGCACAGTAAGTAACTCCAAACATCATTTCCTCCATGAAAGCAATGCAAAACAGGCAGAAATGGTCAAAATCAACTTTTTCACAATTATGAAAATTAACCAAAATTTACAAGAATCTGGGAAACATTTGGTAAAAGTTGGTAGCAACAGCAAGCTCTGAGGTGTTTGAACATATCCAATCATTCCAGCTCTGCAACAATCTTGAAAACCAATAGTCCAAATCAAGGTGAAAGCCAGTAGCCTGATGGACACCAGAGCGGGCAGAACAGGGTTGGTGCCCCTTCTGAGCCTCATTTCCAGAGAATTATCATTATTTTACTTGTCTGGTGGTTTCCTGGAATACCCGACGGAAAAGTAGTGTCAATTTGACCTGACTCAGTGCTTAATCATTACGGAAACCTTTTCTCCAGGAAAATCCTTATGAAGAAATAAATAGTACAAGTAAAGGTAAAAACATAGGTACATTTAAAAAACAATGTGTGTATATATATACACACACACACACACATATATGTGTGCATATATATGTATATACGTGTGTGTATATATATATATATATATATATATATATATATATATATCTGTTTCTAAGTCTTACATCTTATTTTTTCTCCTATCAGATTTAGAAGAAAAATCATAACCCAGTAGTTATAAATTTGCATTGATGGGCACCAAATGGATAATGATGTAATTTTCATGGCAAAAACAGAACAAAGAAGGAGTAGTAAAATAGAGCTATATAATAGCAAAGCTTTTGTATATAATTAAAAGTAAACTGATATTGATTCAAACTAGATTGTTTTAAATTAAGATAGTAATTGTAATCCGCAAGGCAATACTGAAAAAATATTTAAACAGTATACTAAAAATTATAGATTAAAATGATACATTAGAAAATACATATTTAACACAGAAGATAGTAATTGAGGAAAAGAAGAACAAAATAGACAACATACTTATAGGAAACGAATAGCAAAATGGCAGATATAATCCTATCTAATAAGAAATCTCATTAAATGTAAATGGTTTACATAGAAGCAGAGAATAGAACAGTGGTCACAAGAAACTGGGGAAGACGAGAGAGTGGAGGATGGAGAAGTTGGTTAGGAGGTAGAAAGGTACAATTATATAAAAGGAGTAAGTTCTGATGTTCTATCACACAGTAGGGTAAGGGTGGATAACAGTTAAGATATATTTACAAAGCATCTAGAAAAGAGGCTTTTCCGCATCCTCACCACAAAGAAATGCCAAATGCATGTGACAGTCACACTAAATACTGATTTGATCTTTGTACAACACATACATGTATCAAAACATCAAATAGTATCCCATAAATATGTACAATTACATTGCATCAATTTAAAAAATACATAATTTAAAAATGTAAATTGTTTAAACTCTCCAATGAAAAATAAGAGTATGGCATAATAGATAAAAAATAAAATGATTCAAGAAAATGAAGTCTAAAAGAGACACACTTTAAAAATCAAAAGCACAAATAGATGGACAGTAAAATAAAATGGAAACAGACATAACATTTGACAGTAACCAAAAGAGAACTAAATTGTCTATACTAATAATGAATGAAATAAACTTAAACTTTTTTTTTTTTTTTTTTTTTGAGATGGAGTCTTGCTCTGTTGCCCAGGCTGGAGTTCTATGGCAGGATCTCAGCTGACTGCAGTCTCTGCCTCCCGGGTTCAAGCAATTCTTATGCCTCAGCCTCTCAAATAGCTAGAACTATAGGCACATATCACCACGCCCAGATAATTCTTTTGTATTTTTATTAGAAACTAGGTTTTGCCATGTTGGCCAAGGTTGTCTCGAACTCCTGACCTCAGGTGATCCTCCCGCCTCATCCTCCCAAAATGAGGGCATTACAAAGTATGAGCCATGGCGCAAGACCCTAAATATACTTTAAGATAAAAATTGTCATTAGAGATAGGGAAGTGCATTTAATAATGAAAAATATCCATTCAATCAAAAGATAAATAATACCAAACATATGTGAAAGAGACAAAAAAGTCCCCAAATACATCAAGATTGACAAAATTTATAGGAGTAATAGATAAATTAATAATCATGTTTGTAGACTTTCATTTCCCACTTTCAATAATCAATAGAACTGGAAAGATTAATCAGGTAATAAGTGACTAATAGAGAACTTAACAGACATATATAGAACACTATACCTTCAAACAACAAGACATACATTCATTTCAAATGCACATAGACCATTCTCCAGGGTAGACCACGTGTTAATCAAAACACAAGTCTCAATAAAATTAAAAGGATTGAAAATATATTAAATATTTACAGCTATAGTCGCATGAAATTAAAAATAAATAAAAGGAGGTTGGAAATTTACAAACATGCAAAAACTAAACAATATATTCTTATATAACCAATGATAAAAGAGAAATTGGAAAATACTTGGAGATGAATGAAAATGGAGACATAATATACAAAAACGTTTAGGATACAGCAAAAACAGTACTCAAAGAGGAAATTTATACTTATAAGTGCCTATACTAACAAAGAGGAATTATTCTAAATCAATTAACTGTTTAGGATCAAGTCTGGGGTGAAAAGGTAAAATAAAAGCAAAGCACAATAACTGACTTAGCTTTCCTGAGGTGCTAGTCAATTTCTTGTCAGTGATGTGTTGTACACCATTCACCAATTCACAAGCCTAAGGCATTTCTGGGGGGAAAAAACTATCAAAGAGTTAATTAGGACGTCATGCTTCTTATATCTCAGGGAGAATAATACTTTCAGATATAAGCAGCCTCTTCTAGAATGTGGCATCTAAACTCAATTTTAGATCTTTTAGAAATTTGTGATTATGGTAACTGTTATGTGGAAGTTTTCTCTAAAGAGGTTAACTTTGTCTTCGAATTGTCATTTCCGCATGAGTTTTCATTTTCTGGAATGTGGAAGGTAAATTATGTGAGTACAGTCTACTCACACACAACCTCTAACCTTTTTAGATAAAGACAAATGGCATTTTTAAAAATCAATGTGTAAGGAATTATAAAATCACAATTCTTTACCTTGTAATGTGTTAAATTTCTTTATCTGAGTAGAAGGTTTCCATAGCTCTTTCTCCCTCTGCTGTACTTTTATATACTTCCTAAGACAGTTGTTGAAAGCTAAACAGGAAGAAATGTTTAACATAATTTCTCTTCATAACTTTCTTCATCTGAATATGTGAAGTAGTTTGTAATCTTTGTTATTCCAATGAATGCACTAACATTTCTTCCCATCACCTATCTGTATCCTAAAAAGGGACCTAATTTCGTTTCTCCTGAAGTCACCAGTCATATCCTCAGCTATGGCTGAGAAACCGGAAAACAGCAACAGAGTCTGAATCACCGAGTGTCATTTCTTAGCTCCATCCAGTCCAGATCTTTCCTTTTCCTTCAGGAATAATCCTGGAGATATTATTCACCAGGTCTTTGGTATTCATAGTTTTATGACCCTCTTTGTGGTTTCCTTACTCCCACTAATAAAGCTATTCTCAATTATATGTGATTTTAACAATTCCATGTGGAAACCTGTACCAGAGCATCTCTACAATTCATTAGTTGTTTCTAAAATGGAATTTACCTGGTAAACCCTAGTGCCCCAGCCTTACCTTACTGCCAAACCCATTTCAAAACCAGCCACCAGCTGACTTTGAAGAGAGAGACACAAACAACAGGGGAAACCACTTAAACTTGGGCTGAAGGCTATGGTTCCTTCTCATGATATCCCAAACCCTCACTACTGTGGCCCAATAGGCTTGATGTTGATCCAGTGTAATATCTAATCTTCACATTGATTGTGAAAAACAAAGAAGTTGGGATTGATGGTAGAAACTTGTTCTCTCTTCAGGGGTCACAAGCACCATAGGGTGCGGAGCATGCTGGAGAACTTCACTTCATAAGCAGAGTTCTGCCTTTTCAGAGAGATTATTATAGTTCTGAATAGCTCTGTCATTGGCCACATGCAGCTCTCTGATAATTTCTGTTGGCAGCAGGTGTGGAATCCTTTGGTGATTATTTTGTAATAATCATAGACACATGAATCAAGGGTGAGCCTGTTAAGTGTAGGTATGGTGTTCAATGTCTATAGGGCAAAACATTAGTGACTTTTTAATATGCATGTGTGCTGAATGACTTATTAACCACTTTAAACTGAAAAAGTAAAGCTAATAATCAAGGAAATATGAAATCCTATCTTTGCCCCGAATAATTTCTTCTCTTTTACAGAAACAGAATTCTGGAAGCAGAAGAAACATAAAAAAGTTAAGAGCCTTCTTGTGGATTATATAAAACATAAGTAGGAAAATAGCGCTCTATCCTAAGTTCTCTGAAGTGCAATTAAGTTTTCTTACCTCTAGCTAATGAAGAAAGACCAATAAAAGGACCACACAATTACCAAATATATGAATCGCTAAATTTTCTACTTTTTCCCATTATCTGAAAAGAAATTTCTGCATAGTAGGAATACTACTAAGATAAAATAAACACAAAGATATAAAGTATAGTACTTCTGTCAGAGATTTATTTTCATTAATTGAATAGAAATATATCAAATACCAACTAGGTACCTAATTCTGTAATGGGCAATGGGGCAGCCTATGTAACTAAGGTACTGGTTCTATCTTTACTCAAACAAGTAGCTATTAGCTCAGTGGGAAAATGAATTCATAACATAACGTAATGCATGTATTGTAGAGGCATCCTGAACAGGAAAATTGAAGCTTTTCCATTTGATTTACATACATCTCTTAGAACAATTGGTGCATGAATTTTTATGTTGATTTTTTTTTCTTGTCCAGTGTTCCTGAAACTACATCCACTTCTATCAAGTTATGATTCTGAGCTGGCTATAGTATAAGTTTTCTTTGCTAGCATCATTTTTCCTTATAATTTCTTTATATATTTTTATCACTTGAGTTCTTTCTTGCTCTACATCCTGCTCTTTATTCCTCCATTTTCCAGTTCTATTTTTTTAATGTCTATTGAAAATGTATTCCTTTCAGTTTACATGTTTCCCCTTGATATGTCCTAATTATTATTTTTGATGGTTCTATTATAGTACATGCTATGTAAAATACAAAAGTTATTAAGATCACTATTATTAGCTTTAGGTGTACCTGCAACAAGTAGTAGTAATAAAGGCCAGATTACTGAATTGAGCATCCCTGTTCCTTCTTTAGATTCAAGTAGGATAACAGGCTGGACACTGTGTATTCCAGCTTTTCAATGCTTCTCAACATTCAAGATGTCCAGGTGCAAAAATATCTAAAAGTTCTTTATACATTTTTCTCAGTTTACTTTCTACTCTTAGTAAGCTCAAAATCATTAAAAGAGCTGAATGAAATGTTAGTTCAGTCCATTTCTTTCTCAAAGCAGAAGAAAATCTAACAAGGAGTTCTTAAATGAGTTCTATCAAACTTTCAGTACAAAAAAAAAATCTTTTGAAAAATGTTCTAGGACATGTGAGAATTTTTGACAGATATAATCATGTTTAACAAACTACTGAAGCTCATGGACATGTACAGAAAATGAAACTAAGCATTGATTGAGAAAACAAAGCTATACTTTCCTTGCTGGCAGTAACTGATAACTAATTAAAAATACTAGCATTAAATTTTACTTGGTAAATATTTACTTATTTTTACCGAAATAATATGATAAATAGAATATTTGATACTTTTCTTCTTTCACAAAAAAGCTATGCTTTCTAGTTTTATGATAAAACTTTGTAAAAGCTATTCTTTTTGTTAACTGCACCTCTTTATTTGAGATTTAAGGTTTCTGTGTTTTAGTAAATACAAGAATGGAAATGCTTTGTAGAACACAATATCCTAAATGTTCTTTATGAATTTATATATTTTTGCTGGCATTTTCATGGGCAATGCAACTGTGAGAAATGACTGTTTTCCTGTTCATGTGAAGAATATAAGCTTGTTCTTAGGTTCATGATAAAAATTGATTAAACATTTTTGTCAATATGTGAGGTCATATTATCTGTAAGCATGATTTTTCACATAAACACAATTCTAGCAAAGGTACATTAAGAAAATGATTTTTAAATGTAATTTCTGAAAGCAATTTTCAAGCAACAGAAGTATTAAGTGCTAGGAGGAAAAGTGACTCAAATAGGCATCTTGAAAAATTACTTCAAGGTGCCAATTCTGGTTCATTACTTCAAAACCACCAGATGTGCTTGAAATGCATTTTCCTAAATTCTTTAATATAATTGAAAGAACAACACTAAGCATTAAAATATGTTATTAACACTTAGAATGTTCAGAATCCCTCCACTTAAAGTATCACATTTTAATCTTTTTCTTGTTACATTTTTCTAGAGAATAGACAGAATATTACAAACTGAAAAATTTCTGAAACAAGAAATGTATGTATGTACATGTATTTTTCTAAAATGTATCTGTATAAATGAAGAAAGTTTAGATAAATTAATTTGCGTTATATAAATTCAAGAGTTTGTTATAGTTTGTATACATTGCAATAGTAGTTAATAATAAATTAAAATGCTTTTTTAAAAGATGTAGCTTTTTGTCATTCGAGAATTGTGTTAGCACAGGGTGTCGCTTTTTCAAATACAGATAAAACAAAGTTAAAAACACATGTAATTACACTACTGAAAACAAAGGAAACACATGCAATATATTTCATTAATAACACCTGCAAATTTATACGTAAGTGATATGATTTAGAAATGGTGACCATTTTTTCATTCAAAAGAGATTATTAGACTGACATATTAAAGGAACTCTTAAATTTGAAAGGGGAGCAATGGAAATACAGATATTCACTACTAGTGTTGCTATCTGCAAAGGGATGAAGTACTAGAAATCTGTATTTTAGATGTGTTTCATTTTTGTAAAATGAATTAAAATCTGCCAATATTTGTTTCATTTATTTCTCCAAATTTAAACTCAATAGTCATTCAATTGAGTACCTCAGTAACACTCGAATTTGATCATGATGAGCATTTGTGTGCGAAGTCATATATGTCATACATGAGAATCACACAACCCTGTTCTTTTCTATTGGGTCTCAGAAAAACTGCTAACTCTCTCTGGGTATAAGCTGCCTTTCTATAAAGAATAAATATGCCTATTACTCAGAGGTGTTTGGAATATTAGTTGAGATATTATATGCAAAAGTGTCAAAAGTTGTAACTCACACATTATAAACACTAAGTAGCAGTAATGCGAATTATAAGAGAAAGGGGAGGAGGGTTAAAAGCAGTATTTTAATAAGTTGGTTCAATAGGTTATTTATCGCTTTTTCAATTCTGTTAGGTAGTTAATTTTGGTGGTGTCTAAGATGATTGTGAAAGGGGTGAAACATTCACGCATTCAACAAATATTTCAAACTCTCAATTGTGTGCAACATGGTGCTAAACTCTGTACAAAATAAGAAGAAAACATATTTCTGTCTTTAAGAATACTGCCTGTTCATAAGGAAGCAGTCAAGTAGTTGAGAATCCAACAATAACATACTCGAAAATAATGAGTGATAACTTGTGTGGTGATTTTAAGATACAATAGGAGCTTGGAGAAAGAAGAACTTTGAGTATACTCCAAGAATTCAGAAACACTTATTGAGCTAGGACATAGAGAATGAGTGAAATCTAAGTAGGTGGAATGGAAAAAGAAGTTATTCTGACAGGAAATTGAAGGAAAGAAAGGTCATATAGACTTTGAAAGCAGAATGGAGGTGTGCCTTCTGTCTTACTCATTTAATAGCTGCAATATCTGGGGTGTTACTTAAAATTTGAGTTTTATTAAAATGACATGTGCATAGTAATACTGTGTAATAGTATCTAATGGTGTTTCCACTATGGGGTAAGGATTCAGAAACACTGAGAACAAAGAAGCAAACAACTTGGCCACAGCAGAAATGGATATAATAATAGGTATACCATTGAGTGCTAATGTGGCCCCTTGTCCTCCTTACTGGTATGAGTCAATGAGCTCATGGTTCATTTCCTGTTATTTCAGGATGCATTTGTCACTCTGTAGGTTGCAACTAATAATGAATATAGGGAGAGCCTTGGTGAGGAGCTAGCTAGGAAGGCATGGCAGGGCAGGGGTGGGGGATATTCTGTTCCTTTTCATTTGTATCTTTATTAAAAAAATTTTTACATTACTTAAGTTGTTGATTTGTTAGGAAATCCAGGAGAAAGCAATTAAAGGTCAATCTGAGTCACCATTTTTAAGAATCTTCTTGGCTTGGTTTAGCTAAATTATCACATCAGCAAAAGGCAAGAGAGAGTTGTTTTATGTGGGGAACGTAGAAAAATAAAATAAAGATGAGAATTAATGTATTTGCGTGTGCATACACACACACACACTACACTACACTCAAACAAAATCTTCCAGGCTACATAAATTGAGTCAGAATAAGCAAAAACCATACAACACTGAAACAGCGGGCAATTATTTTGTGTCTCTTTGGTTGACTGGGGAAGGACGTATATTGGAGCCTGCCTGAGCTGTCAGCTGCATGACTCCAAGAGGTGGCAGATACACCAGATAGAGAAGGCTACCACAGTTAGCTCCCCTTCCCACTTCCCACTTCCCACAAGACATAACACCAATTCAGAGGGGAGAGAGCATGCAGCAGCAGGGAAAGAGATTGCAAGTGCTGATAACAAAGTGCTCTCAAGACAAGTTGCTGGCCTTACCTGTTTTACTTGAGTCTGCAGCTCACCAAATGGCTTCCTTCCACATCCTGCCATTCTGGTCGAGTGGCTGGCTTCCTGGTCATCCAGGTGTTAGGGCTAATTATAGAAGGAAAGCAGCTGAGTCAGTGAATAGCCCTGATCACATTCCACAAGATGAACCTGTGAGGGAAAGCAGCTGAGTCAGTGAATAGCCCTGATCACATTCCACAACGTGAACCTGTGCCTAGTTACCTAGTGAAATGAATGAAACAGTCCTCACCTGTGCAGTTTCATGTGTTTTTTTTTTTTGTTGTTGTTGTTGTTGTTGTTGTTGTTCGTTTGTTTGTTTGTTTGTTTTTGTGTGTGTGTGTGTGTGTGCTTGTTGTTGTTTGTTTTTTTAATTTTGTAAAACATATTTATAAAAATCAATTAAAATTAATGTAAAAGCTTACCAAATCATCACAAAGTAAAGATTCTTATTACCACTGACCAGGTCAAAGAATGTAACTTTGCCCTTCCATGTGCTCCATTCCAACCACAAATTCCTGTCTTCCTCCAAAAGTAAACACCATTCTATTCCTTACTGAATCATTGTAACGTGAAGATTCTTATTACCACTGGCCTGGTCAAAGAGAAGTTTGCCCTTCCATGTGCTCTATTCCAATCACAAATTCCTGTCTTCCTCCAAAAGTAAACACCATTGTATTCCTTTTGTTTCTTTAGTAGTATCACCTAAGTGTGTGCCCATAGACAACAGAACTTCATCTTGCTCATTTAAGAAAGTTGGCATACATGTTAAATGGCTTTCATTTATAGGTTTTCCATCTGACTATTTCTTTTTTCTTACTGTTGAAGAATCTGGGAGGTTCGGCCTGTACACTATCACTCAGTTAATTGCACAACCTTGGAGTAGGTTGGCATGTTCCTGTGTCTACTGCATTTCGTACAATCTGTCAACTGGATTCAGAGGCTAGATCATGTTTGATCAGAGGCTCAATCAAATCAAATGTAGATTTTATCCCTTTGGCTGGAGTATAAATGGCATTTTCTTCTATTGAGATATTTGTAACATCTGGTTTTCCCATTTTTCTGTGAGTTATAAGTTATTGCTCAGCGCCTAGATTCATTAATTCACTGCAGATGATTGCAAAATGATCATATTCTAAGTGTTTTAATGTATTTTTCATACTTTGCTAAAATATTTTTATAAAGAGACATCCCTTCATCTATTCATTGGTTTCTTGTATTAGAGTTTATGTTGGAAAGCAAAATAAATGAGTGATTCACATTTTTTATTTACCAGTTTTTATTGTAATTAATAGGTTTATTGTTCATTGCAATAACTCTCCAAAACAATTTTAACATTATTGTAAACTCATAAATATATTTCTTGAGTTTTATCCATTGCTCATATCATTCTGACTGTAGTTTAAATTATCCCATTTCAGCCAGCCCCTAATAGCCTCTTCAAGTAGGTTTTTAGGTACTTTTACTATAAGGTATTTTTATTTTATTATTTTCTTGCCATATTTTATACAATGACATTCTAGGCTTCTCTTATGCTGGTCTAGAACCTGGAGTCAGCCATTTATTCAGGAAATCTTGGTTGCCATTAGAAGTGAATTTTATTGCAAGACAATAATTTGAATAACAGGAATGCTCATCACTCCTGGATTAGTCAAGCTGCTTCTTTCAAAAGAGATAGAAAATATGCATTTGTAATTTTTTAAGACAAAAATCTTCAGGTATTCATACTGATATTTTACATTCAAATCAGGTCTAAGGGTTTTGTTGCTTAATCTCTTCTCTGTTGCATCTGTATCTCATTTCTTCCACACTAAGAGAATCTTAGTTCCCCAAGACCCTGGGGATGATAGAATTAGAAATATCTCATAATAATTAATTTCCATTTTAGCACATTACAAAAACAGCAGTCTCAAGATAATATAGCATTACCAATATAAATTTAATTACTAAAACTCATTTTTACATATGCTCCTCCCATTCTCTCCACATCTTTTGTAGTTATGTCTCCATTGTCATTTATATTTAGCTCTACTAACAACCATACATGTCATGTTTACTATCATCCTTGTGTCAATGTCTTTTTAGTCCTTTTAATTACATAAATATTATTATCCAATCGAGTTACTACATTCCTGCATTTTGATAATAGTTTGTTTCTGAATTTTATAAATTCTAAGCTATTTTGAGTTCTTTGAATTTGAAAGTCTTTGGCCCACATATTATTTTCTAGAGTATATTAAATGTTAGTTTACTTTTTGCTTACTAAAATAATTGTTTTCAAAACCTGATGTAATATAATATTCCCTCTCTCTTACATCTAAGTTTTTTTTTTTTTTTTTTTTTTTTTGCCTAGATGCTCATATAATGCTTTTTTATGTAAAGTCAGTAATTGTATTAGAATATGTTTTAATAATGTTAATTCTGGTTCAATAATCCCAGATACACAATGTGTTCCTTAATATGCAGTTTCAATGTTTCACTATTTTTTTTTTAATTTTAGAAAAGTGATTTTACTTAATTTTTTAGTGTTAGTTCTGTTTCCCTGATTTGGTCCTCTGCTTAGTGACTCCTATTTTCTGTATACTAGATTTTATTAATCTTTGAAAATTTTACTGAAATCATTTTAAGATTTTGTTTATTTTAAAAGGTATCGTTCCTTTCATCTATTTATTTTGAGATGATATCAGTTGTGGTTATTTGCGTTTATAATTTCTCTAGTTTGATTCTTGTTTATAAACTAATTTATTTCTTATATTTTAAATTATTTTCTGAGTTATAACATCATTTCTGAATTTTCCTTTCCTAATTTACTTTATTATTTCATTTGTTGTACAAATGTGCTAATGTCCTTTAATTTTCTGTGGAGTAAGAAGTTCTATTTGTGTGCTTTGGAAGCATGTTGTCTGGAGAGCTAGCCGTCTCTGTGTGTATGGATGCTACTTTTCTCTTTATTCTCATGTTTTCCTTTTCATAATTTTGTATAATCTGGTTCATTTTTGGTTGATAATTTTGATGAAATGTTTGTTTTATTCCGGTTTTAGAACAGCTATGGTTCAAGAGTTTTTCTTACTTTACAGTGTTCTAGTGACACAAGTCACTATAAAAACTTCCACCTTGAGTAATATACCAGTAACACAAATCTTCAGGTGATTATTTTGGGTATTAAGGATGTCAGATTTTTCTTACTATACAGTTCTTTACATTGTTTGGCTAATTCTTCATTCAGTGGGGATCATATCATGCATCTCAGTATGGCAACAGAATGTAGACAGCATCAAAATATTTTAGCCTAGAATGGCTAATCGTAGGAGATATGTGGAGGAGGTAAGTAAAAATTAAAATCTCCTCATAGCAAGTTTATATAGGGGAAGCCTCTCATATGAACCTCACCTTGTCTGTCTGTCTCTTACTTTGTATTTAACTATACAATCACCTCCAATAAACTGTTGTTCCCAACAAAAGTCTGTACCATAAACAACAATGAATATACACCTTATTTATTTAACTACACAGACCAGACAGAATGACTACTCTATTTCTTACTCCCATATGGAGACCATATTTTCCTGGTTGTATACCATTATCTCTCCTAGGCATCCATATTAACCACCTTCTCAACACAATCACACACACACACACACACATTCACACACACTCAAACACACATATCTTAGTCATTAAGGCTAGAAGGAATGAGGAACCACCACTACGAATATACACACATGCACACACAAACAAGGTAGTTAGGCAAGGCTATGACAGAGGATTTTCCAAATGCATCCAGAGATGAGGGTGAATCCTAGTTGAATGGAAAGTTTTCTATCCACAGTCAAGATTGGGGCATTAGGGTTCAATCCTCTGTATGTGACTTCTAGTGGGAGCCACTAGAATGCAAGAGTAATGGTTTTTGAAACCTCTCATTACAGTTGACATGCATTCCCATGTTCACTTGTTCATTTGGGTGGCAGCCATTTTCTACCAGTAATTATGAAGGCTTTAAAAGTTCAATTTTATAAGGTTCCCTTATAAAACCTAATGCCAGTCAGGCATGGTGGCTCACACCTGTAATCCCTGCACTTTGGAAGGCTGAGGTGGCAGATCACTTGAAGTCAGGAGTTCAAGAGCAGCTTGGCCAACATAGTGAAACCCCATCTCTACTAAAAATACAATCATCCAGTCATAGTGGGAGGTGCCTGTAATCCCAACTAGTCAGAAGGCTGAGGCAGGAGAATTTGAACTCAGGAGGCAGAGGTTTCAGTGAGCCAAGACGGCACCACTGCACTCCAACTTGGACAACAGAGTGAGTCTCCATTTCAAGAATAAACAAAAAACAAAAACCCTGAATGCCTTTAACATCACACAAGTCAGCTCTTGAATGCTTTACTGCTTGGAAATTTCTTCCTCCAGATACCCTAAATTATCTCCCTCAAGATCAAAGTTCCACAAATCTCTATGGCAGAGACAAAATGCCACCGGTCTCTTTGTTAAAACATAACAAGGGTCACCTTTTCTCCAGTTCCCAACAAGTTCCTCATTTCCATCTGAGAGCACCTCAGCCTGGACTTTATTTTCCATATTGCTATTAACATCTTGGGCAAAGCCATTCAACAGGTCTCTAGGAAGTTCCAAACTTTCTCACAGTTTCCTGTCTTCTTCTGGGCCTTCCAAACTGTTTCAGCTTCTGCCTCTTAGCCAGTTCCAAAGTTGCTTCCATATTTTCAGATATCTTTTCTCCAGCACTCCATTCTACTGATATGTAATTTACTGGATTAGCCTATTTCAAGCTGCTGATAAAGACATACTCAAGACAAGGCAATTTACAAAAGAAAAGTATTTCATGGACTCACAGTTCCATGTGGCTAGGAGGTCTCACCATAGTGGCAGAAGGTGAAAGGCACAACTCACATGGTGGCAGATAAGAGAAGAGAACTTGTGCAGGGAAACTCCCTTTTATAAAACTGTCAAATCTCATGGGACTTACTCACTCTTGAGAGAATAGCACAGGAAAGACCCACCCCCATGATTCTATTATCTCTAATCGGATCCCTCCCACAACATGTGGAAATTATGGAAGATACAATTCAAGATGAGATTTGCATGGGGACACAGCCAAACCATATCAAAATCAAAAAACCATTCTCCATGGAAGCAATGGAGACTGCTAGTTGTAAGAATAAGAGAGGCTCAAAATAGCTACCAAATATTCATTAGGTAGGATAAAAGGCCACCATGGTGTCTGTTGTTTTAGTGCAATGTTTAAAATACAGTGACTGACTTTTTGACGTATCTTAGCTCTGTTTCCCTCCGACACTTTTACTTCTCACATTCTTACCTACTGGGGATGAAGAGCAGTTGATTAACAGAAACAAATACATGGTTTGATAGAAGAAATAAGACCTAGTGTTTGATAGATCAGTAGGATGAGTAGAGTTTACAGTAATCTATTTACATTCAAAACAGCTGGAAGAGAACAATTAGAATGTTTATAGTGTAATGAAAAGACAAATACTTAAGGTATTGGCTATCCCAAGTACACTGATCTTTACCAATTATGTGAATGTATTAACTTGTCATATGTACCTTGAAAATACGTACATGTACTATGCATCAATAAAAAACAATGGCATAGATACCTTTTTAGAAAGCATGACAAATAAAAGTGCACAATATTTTTAGAAAAGATAGAGGGATAGCACTGGCCATGCTAGGCTTGAACTTTTTGCTGCCATCCATATATTATTGCCATACTGAGGTGCATGGTATGCAACTGCTAAATAAAGAATGAACAAAACAATGAAAAAACTGCAAAGTAGAAAAAATATGATACCTTAAAGACCTAAAATAGTCACCTGGAGATTTGTATTCTTGGTATACTACTCAACGTGGAAGTTTATATAGTGATTTGTATCACTTGTTTATGATGGTGTCTGTGCGATTACCATATTAAATTTTACGTCTCTTCACATTGTCCAGAATTGTTGAATATTTACTGGGAATGGGGAATGTACAAGGAACCAAAGAGTAAATTATACTGAGTCATACCCAGGTCTGCTGAATGTCTAAGGCTCTTGCAGAAAGTGGTCCATGGATATATGTGCCTGTAATACTATAAGGAACTGATTTATATGGTAAAGATAATTATTTATGTGTTGCTTCCTGCAATCTAATGGTATAAAAGGGACATGTCTGTGTGTTTTCTGGCTCATTCAACCTTGAGTGAGTGGAATTAACTAAAGTAACTAGAGAAATATTGGGGGCTGTTTGTATAATTTTAATTGACTTCTTATATCACAAGGCCTTTGCAATTTTGTTTGCAGGTTGGATAGTAAAACAAAATGAAAGCTATTTAAGCTGACTCTGTGTTACCATTCTTGACAGGCTCTGAACTGTAATTAGCCTCTATAGTGTAGCCTATTTTAATTGGCATTAACTGTTTATGTTCCTATACATCCTGCAAATAATATAAATTCTACTTAGGGAGCACTTCTGTTTTTTTTTATTGTTGTATCTTAAGAGCCTAGTATCATCCTCAATACGTGTAGAATAAAAGAACAAGTGTGGTTCTCAGATATGTATGGAACTGGTTTGCAGTCGAAGAAACCAAAGTCTTCAAAATTGTATAGTTGTATATTTCAATAAGATAGTAAGTAAAAGGCACACAGAATAAGATTGTTGTAACAGAAAATTTAAGAGATTTTTCAGAAAAAGACAAGTCATTTTATAAATAGTGCATACAGTATAGAAAGGTAAGGTACCATGAAATGTGTGAATGTGAAAATATTTTGGAAATAAAGAAAGAAAATCAGTGTATTTCTCAATATTACACAGATGGTACACATGAGAAGAGCAAAAACTATGTTTCTAGCTTTTTAATTTAGAATAATTCATGTAGTCACTTAAAATTAAAATGCTAAGAATTTACTGAAGAGATGAACTCAGTGTGAAACATTTATAGGTTGAGTAGATGACACACATTAATCCAAAGATGTCTTCATAATTATTATTATAGAACTACAGTAGAAGAAACAAACTGAACTTAAGGAGCTCTAATTATTTTAGCAATGAGTTTAAAGCTTTTGAATAATGAGAGCTGTTGAATGATGCAAGGATGGTATTGATTTTTTATTTCTAGAAGTTTTCATACATAGTATTTGTCAGATTTATTTATAGAACCTTTCTATTTCAGAAATTATGTTTTCCTTTATTTTTTATCTGTATGCACTTTGTGCAACCCTTGAGTGTTTTGTTTTTTTTTTTTTTTTTAGTCCTTTTATGATAGTATAAAAGAAGTAAAAATCTTCAATCCTTACAATTTTTTTTTTTGTATTTTTTTAGTTTAATAGAGCACTTCATCAAATTTCCTTATAGGTAAATAAAATACTTAAAAATCATTCAGAACAATTCTTAGAACTACTCTAGTGAATTTTATACACACAACTAAAACACCAACAATAAGTCAAAATTTATACAAGGCAAAATGCTTTTAATTACTTTCCAGATATAATTATGCATATACACAGATGGCAGGTAGAACAGCTTAGTTATACAAAAGAAGGTACATGAATAATTGCTACAGCTTGAACAACAAAAGTAAGTTGTTTTACATATAAAATGATAGGATAAAAGATGTAGTGAATTTGAATCTGGTTTAAAAAGAGGAGTCCTGATTGACACTGTAGTCTCAATAACACAAAATTATGATAAACAATAGTGAATAAATAATACAGAACACACCCAAATAGCTGTTTAGAATTGCAGATAGATGCAATCTTGTCTCATTGAAGGTCTTTAGGCACAGCTGAAACAATCAGATAAATAAGGTTTAGATGATGGAGAAGCTGGCCACAAGCTTTTCTAAATACCCGAAATATATGTAAGCAAACATTCAGAAGTGGCTGCTGTGTTTCTTATGACAAGCAACCATCAAAACCAATAGTTAAAGCTAAGAATAACATTTGGCATCCATTTCCTCAGGACAGAGAAGAACATAAAACATAATAAATAATGCTTTATATTGACCTAATGAATATATTGTTTTATTTTACCACATTTTAATTTCCACTTATCTGAGATTATCACTAAGATTTGAAAATAAAAATAATTTTAGCTTATTATTAGAAAGAATTAAAAAACTGAGTAAATGAGTAAATTATAATGCATTTTAAATGCTGACTATAGGCCGGGCGCGGTGGCTCAAGCCTGTAATCCCAGCACTTTGGGAGGCCGAGACGGGCGGATCACGAGGTCAGGACATTGAGACCATCCTGGCTAACACAGTGAAACCCCGTCTCTACTAAAAATACAAAAAACTAGCTGGGCGAGGTGGCGGGCGCCTGTAGTCCCAGCTACTCGGGAGGCTGAGGCAGGAGAATGGCGTAAACCCGGGAGGCGGAGCTTGCAGTGAGCTGAGATCCGGCCACTGCACTCCAGCCTGGGCGACAGAGCGAGACTCCGTCTCAAAAAAAAAAAAAAAAAAAAAAATGCTGACTATATGCCCTCATTTTTAAATTGTTTAAAAAATTAATTAAAAAGTTATTTTCAAAACAAGATCTTTTCTTAATAACTTTTTTAAAGGCTGAGTATGCACATTCTACTTCTGATGAACAGCAATATTCTCCATGGTTTAAAAATGTTTCAAAGTTTTACACATGTGCCTGAATTTGAATTACATGGGTAAAAAGATTACAGGAATATAAATCAAATATAAAAATTCTTTGTAATTTTATCTAATGTACTATGATATATACATATATTTACTTAATAAACAAAATACAAACTTGAAAATAAATATTTAGAAACAATAGTAAAATATTTCCACATATATCATTAGGGCTGTCTGATTCAAAAAATGTTAAATCCAAATGCAGACTTTCTGGTTTTATTTTTATTTTTAAACATATCCACTATATGGAAAAAGCTGCCTTCATCACTCACAGTCTGAACAGAGATTCCCAATTATGTCATCTCATTTATGCAGGGCATTAAATGCCTCATGGTTTTGATGATTTTTTGAATTAAATAAGTTAAATACATTTATTGGTATACTTACTTGCAACTCCTGGGTCAATTGTTCTAAATGAGTACTTTGCCAAACTGGAACATGAGACTATGCTACAGGAAACAGAGAAGCCGTTTTTCAATTATTTTAATTGATAGTTAATGACTGTATCTTCTTTATAAAAGCTGATATATGTATACAAAAAGTTTCTAATATGTTAAAGAATATAGTGACTTTTTATTTAAAAAATATCTTATTGCAACAAGAGCACATAACATGAGTTCTACCCTGTTAACAAATTTTTAAGTATACAATACATTATTACTATAGGTATAGTATTGCACAGCAAATCTCCATAGCTTATTCATCTCACTTAACTAAAACTTCATGCTTGTCGATTAGTAACTCCCAATTTTTCTTTCCCCCCATCCCCTGGCAATCATCATTCCACTCTCTGATTCTATGAATTTGAATATTTTAGATGCTTATATAAGTGGACTCATGCAGGATTTGTCTTTCTGTAACTGATTTAATATCACTTAGCATAGTGTCATTCAGGTTCATCCATGTTGTTGCATATTGCAGGATTTTCTTCTTTCGTGATAGTGAATAGTATTCCTTTCTGTCTATATATCAAACTTCATTTACCCATTCATGAAGAAACAAAGCTGATGGACACTTGAGTTGATTTTACATCTTGTTTGTTGCGAATAGTGCTGCAATAAAAATAGGAGTGCTAATATCTCTTTGATGCTCCACGTCACTAATCATCAGGAAAATGCAAACAAAAACCACCCATCAGGATGGCTGTTATCAAAAAGAAAAAGCACAAGTGTTAGTGAGGATTTAGAGAAATTGGAACCCTTGCAAATCATTGGTGGGAATCCAAAGTGGTGCAGCCACAAACAGATGGAGGTTTCAAAAAAAATGAAAATAAAACTATCATATGATCCAGGAATCCCACTTCTAGGTATTTATCAAAGAGAACTGAAATCAGGACCTCAAAGAAGTATCAGCATTCCTATAATGATCCTATAATGACTTTCACATTAACTCAACATAGTTTTCTTGAGCAACCTCAAACTCCCTCTGCCGTTTTCCCAAATATGTTGCTTTTTCAGTTATTCGAGGTTGGCAATTTTTTCTTTTTTCCAAAAAAGGACAAACAGTCAACATTTTAGGCTTTGCAGGCTTCTATTTTACTAAGATTTGTCAATGATTTGTAAAAGTAATTTAAAAACTGAGCAATTGTAAAGCCATTTGTCACAAAAGTTCATTGTATTCACATAACTCATGAAAGTCAGTATGGTTTCATTATGGAATTGTTCCATCAGTGGTATAAAAATATTTTCATATTGTCAACAAAATAATAGTTGCATGTGAAATTATTACTCAGCACATCTATCTATTAATTAAAGTGTACACCTTAAAACCATTAAGAAATAAAGGAAATATAACAAAGTCTCACTGAATTGATTTTTAATATGGTTTGGTTCTTAGGTTCTTATTCTTTATAATTACAGTTACTATACTGCACATTCCAATAATTGTTTATTATTTTATTCAAAACATGATATGCATACAAATAGTGATTATACAGATCTAGTAAATATACATACAATTGCCATTAAATAGAAATATACTTTGAAAATAATAAATCCCTTCAGATTTCTTATGGTAGTTTAAAATATATACATATATATGTATAAATATATTATATAGTGAAATTGAGATAAGGCAAAAAATCCATTTAATTGGCTATGACCAGAGAATTATCTTTATATTCTACTTGAATAAAATATAATAAAACCATATGATCAGTTCAAAAACTTTGGTTTTTTTTAGATTTAATGTCATCCTCAGTTTGAGAGTGAGAGAGAGTAGAGCCAATTCTGAGTATTGTTAGAGCATATCCTTACAAACACATTTCCTCTGTTAACAAATACTGGTTGAGATATCATCATCTTGAGCAATATGTTCTTTGAGATAAATTCATTTAGTTATCTCTCATACAAGATTAAGTTCTGTTATATTATGTGCAAAGATTTGTGCTAACCAACCTTGAATATCAGGAATGTCTTCAGTTTCAAGTAACTGTGAGTGTAATGAAGAATTAAACTAAAATCTAAGCGGGAATTAATGAGGTGTGTAGGCAAAGGCATATGTTTTAGATAGAGGAACAGTGTGAATGATGACGTGCCATCGACAAATATGTAGTGAGAGTTTTTTGCAAGCAAGGAGTGTTCTAAGAACTGTGATATGGTAGTGGGTAACAGAATGAATCACTGCATTCACAAAGTTTCCATTCTTGCAGAAGGAGACAAACAATAAACAAATGAGCAAGAATATCTGTATTATGAGAAGCTATATCGCACAGTGGACAAAAGCATAGATGCTTGAAACAAATTGCAAGGGCTTGAATCTCAGCTCTTCCACTTGATAACTCTGTAGTCTTGGGCTAATTCTTAACATTAGCTTGACTAAAGTACCTCATGGGTAAAATGGATGTAATAAAACTATCTCTTAATGCTGTTATGAGAACTGAATGAGTTAATATAGGTCAAATGCTTAGAATAGTGTATGGACCATAATGTCATAGAAATACTTGCCTTTATTTTCAAGAGCTACAAGGGGAATAAGCAGTTTAAGGAAAATAGGGAAGAGCGTGTGGTGTGGTAATTTGATAGAGGATCATCAGGGAAGACCTCTTTAATCAGGTGACAGTTGAGCAGAGGTCTAAAAAGGGGTGATGAAACACACCATCCTGAAAGCTGGGAGAAGAGTGTTCAGGCAGCAGGGACAGCAAGTATAAAGGTTTATAGACCATTCTAAGTTTAGCTTTTACTGTCATTAACATGAAAAGACAGTAGAGGCATTGTGACAACAAATGACATGATTTGACTTATATTTTAACGATTGCACTGACTGCTCTATGGAGAATAGACTCTCAAGGGTCAAAAGAGGAAGGTCTGTTAGGAGGCTATTGCAATAGTCTGGGAGAGAGGATGATAGCGTGAACCAGGGTGGGACCAGTAATCATATAAAAAAGAAAAAAAGTACGGGCATGGTGGCTTATGCCTGTAATCCCACCACTTTGGGAGGCTGAGGCCAGCAGATCACCTGAGGTCAGGAGTTCGACGCCAGCCTGGCCAACATGGTGAATCTCTGTCTCTATTAAAATATAAAAATTAGCCGGATATGATGGTAGGTGCCTGTAATTCCAGCTACTTGGGAGGCTGAGGCAGGAGAATCTCTTGAACCCAGGAGGTGGAGGTTGCAGTGAGCGGAGATTGTGCCACTGTACTCCAGCCTGGGTGACAGAGAGTCAGACTCTGTCTCAAAAACAACAACAACAACAACAAAATTCAAACTTTAAATCTTTATGTAGGTAGTTTTTAGGTAGATTTAAATTTGCATTTTCTGACAGATAGGGTCTGGGTTAGAGAAAGAGAAGTCAAGATGCTACCCAGGTATTTATCCTGAGAAACCATAAAAATACAATTGTCTTTTATTTAAAAAGATGATTTGATGGATAAGGTTTCAAGCCTTCAAGAAAATAAAAGTTGCAAACAAGAGCAAAATGGTTAGTTTAGCAAAAAACATGGATTGAAAAAGGAAAGCAAAAGATACACCTTTTATGTGTAGAAGTTTTTGAGGTGAAGCCAAATATTTTAATTTGTAGAAGATATCTGCAAATAGTTCTTTCTCGCTTGCTTCATTGTTTTACTTCTTTTTTTTTTTTTATTTATTATACTTTAAGTTCTAGGGTACATGTGCATAATGTGCAGGTTTGTTACATATGTATACATGTGCCATGTTGGTGTGCTGCACCCATCAACTCGTCAGCACCCATCAATTCATCATTTATATCAGGTATAACTCCCCTAGAAGATGATTTCTGTTAACTTTCTTTTTTCAGCACTTTGTAGTTCAGATGCATTTACCTAATTGAAAAAGCAGATATGACTTTCCATATGAAGGAGGACA
Organism: Piliocolobus tephrosceles; assembly: GCF_002776525.5. Lineage (NCBI taxonomy): Eukaryota > Metazoa > Chordata > Mammalia > Primates > Cercopithecidae > Piliocolobus > Piliocolobus tephrosceles. The sequence goes on along the minus strand of NC_045434.1, from coordinate 44,656,707 downwards.
ACTTACCACCTGAATAAAATCAAAGCTATTTTAAAAAGATAGGCTTTGTAGGAACCCTCTTGGATTTTCTTCTTTGTACTCCTTTAGACAAACTACACGAAACACGGTGAAGAGGCCTCTCTGTCGCCACTTGTATCTTTCATCCACATGAAAAATCTACTTCTGATCTTTTAGAATATCATATATAGCTTCAGAAAAATTTGTAAAGTATGTTGACTCACATTCTCTGTAAACTATCTGCTCAGAAACGTGTTATTCTTGAGTTTCTAGTTTTTTTATTTTCATTTAACTGTTCATTAAGATACTTTCAAAACATTTCTGTAGAACTTCTTTTTATTGTAACAGAAAAACAAGCTTCCTTGTGACTTTCTAGAAATAACTCTGAAAGTTATTGCTGAAAACCACAGAGTTTACAAAGTACTATGTTTGAAAGTTTTATAGTAATCTCTCTAAAAGATCAATATTATTTGGTCAAACATGATTTGTCATCCAATAAGAGGACAGATATTATACTTCATTGCAGTTTTTTAGAAAATGTGTATCTTGTTGTATCTTTTAGAGCAAAAACAACCTGAGGAATACAGGCAAAATTCTTTATAAAAATAGTAGTATTAATACAAAAGTAATGCAAAGGTTGATATTACAACCTTTCACACTGATAGCACCATTTCACAAGTTTATATACATGTGGAGTAAAATGAAATCCTAAATGATGCAGTCCATTTTTTGATGACAGAAATGTGGATTTCAGACAGGTTTTAGAAACTGAAATTTACAATTATCACACCGCTATGTATTTTCATGTAGAACATCATCAAACTATTTAGAAAATTGATTAACTTGATTAGCTAAAACATAGGCCAGAAGTATGTATAATGCTGTTAAATATCAAATATAGTGACTCCATGTTTATTTACATAAATAAAATGCTTTCAATTTGGACACAGTCTTAATAGCGAGTCAGTTAAATGAGTAACTAGATTCAAGCCCCACCCCAATCACCATAGTAGGCCAGAACTAAAAGCTCTCCAATTAGGAATAATCAGAACAGGGTTGCAACACTATGCAACTTGTAAACATAGCCATTCCTGAGACAGTACAGAAATGGTTTTAGGATATTAGAAAGGAAAAGCATGTTAATAATTTATAAAAATCATACATAGAATGGATGACTATTGCAGATTCAGCTATTTGTACGTAATCCCAAAGGATCAGAACATGTATTTATTTGTTGTTTGGTGAACCAAATTCCAATAACAGCAAGGAAATTTCAGTGTATAATTTATTGAAAAATACCAGTGAATAGATTGACGGTGACATATGGAAAGTGGGATTTGAAGCACTGAGCACAGATTATACCAAGAGGTTGTTTTATACTGGAAAAAAATAATTTGTAGTTAAGAGAGTAAATTCAGGAGTTCAACCAACCAACTACCTTCATGATGTCTACCACTAATTTTTCTTTCTTGTGAGGAAGGAAGAGCAATCCTCTTTCCTAGAGTTATTTTAAGTATTAAACACGGCAGATGCAAAACATTCTCAATAGTTGCTGACAGTAATTGCTATTGTTTAGTAATTTTCCTTACTGGACATGACCAGTGAATGCAGTGGGGTGCTGAATCATAAGGTTAGTCTAGTTGCTTTTCATTATAACTAAATATGTTTGCCTCAAGTGTGTTTTGCTCAATTTTTTGACTCCTTTTATTTTTAGCTGATTATTTACTATTATATTCCTTCATTCCCTATTGCCAAACAAAAAAGACTACAAATCACATACAAATTTACACATAAATCAATTTCACAAAACTTATACATGAAATAGTTTCTTAATAATTTTCAAGACAAGAGATATATATTTGGAGAATGAGACAAAGTGAGAAAGAGGATCTCTTTTTAACTTCAAGTATGTGTGAGAACTAAAGATATAAAACAGTAAAAATTCAATAAGGAATGGTTAAAACAATATTTTTATTCTCAAAATTTAATCCATACATTTGGTTGATATCAACTATAAGTTTGTATACTTATACTAAATTATCATTTAATATATGAAAAAATTGTTTTACAAATGCAAAATGAGATTGAATTGAAATAATTTATTATCATCACCAAATTATCTTAAGTATCAATTTTATCCTTGTACTTCAGATTTGATTGCACCAAATACCATGGATATAGTCCTATAATTTTAAGTATAATTTCATACAATAAAATAAATAATCAAAAAGCCTATTTAAATAACTTGTTGCTCTCCTCAACATTAGCGTTGGAGATTGCTGTATTAGTAGAATTTTTGCATTGTGCTAATATTTAGAGAGAAACTACTCTGTGTCAAGCACTATGCTATAAGAGACATTGTCCCCACACTCATTGCAATACAGCCTGCAGCAAGAATTGGGTACTAAATCAAGCTTGTCCAACCCACAGCCCATGGGTCGCATGCAACCCTGGATGGGTTTAAATGTGGCCCAACACATCTTGGTAAACTTTCTCAAAACATTGTAATTTTTTGTGACTTTTTTTAGCTCATCAGCTATTGTTAGTGTATTTTATGTGTGACCCAAGACAATACTTCTTCCTCCAATGTGACCCAGGGAAGCGAAAAGATTGTTCGTCCCTCTACAAAATAATCACACAAATGTGAAAATAAACACATAGGATTCTATGCATATCTTTATGGTTTATAAAAGAAAGTGTAGCAAAGGCTTAGATTGAGTTGTCCAGCCTGACCTTGATAAGGAAATAACTTTTAACTTGAGACTTAAACAACGAGTAAGATTTAGTCACGTGAAGGTATTCCAGGCAGAAGGAACAGCACGCCTGAAAGCTTGGAGTGGCTGCTGCAGGAGGAAAGTGCTACATTGTGACTACAATGTAGCGAATTCAAGAATGAGTGGTACAGATTTATCCTGGAGAGACAGGAAGAGTTCAGACCATATTGGGTCCTGCCAGCCACACTTAAAAAATACTAGTTTGGAACACCATTTTGGTGTAACGTTTTATAGATGGTCTGTAAGGCATAGTAGTTAAGAACAGATGCTTTATTATAGGTAAATAATTTATTTCATTACCTCTTCCAGCTTCTAGAGTTTGCTCACCTTCCTCATTGTCTTATATTATTTTACCATCATTAAGACTATTACATTGCTTCTCTTTAACCCTTTTTCATTATCCCCTCTCCAGGGATCCCTACCTCTCCTCCTCTCCCCTCGCTTCTCCTCTTCCCCTTTACTCCACCTTCTCCTTCCCTGACCCCAGATGACTCACGTCCTTAGAGTGGGCTCACTATGATAATCCAGAAAATCTTGCCTCAAAATCTGTAACTTCAATCACATACCTCTACAAAGTTCCCTTTGCCATGTAAGGTGACATAATCACAAGTTCCAGGGATTAGAGCATGAATATCTTTGGGAGCCATTTCTGCTTTTATTGAAAATTACCTGGTGAGGAGAACATTACCCCATGAGACAATCTCTCCAAGACGTAAAAAGGAAAGGATAGGAATTTCTTCTCATGCTAAAAAAAGTAAGTTGTCATAGGGCAAAAATGCAAAGATAGATAGATAGATAGATAGATAGATACATAGATACATAGAGATAGAGATATAAAACTCTCTCTAAATCTTCATCTCTATCTCTACCTATCACCAGAGGGATGAGAAAGAATGAAAGTATAAAAAGTGTAAGGCCAAGTGATCTGTGAATTTCTTGATTACCATCCCCATACATTTTTTTAGTACTGTTCTTTGGTGTCTACCCCTAGGTAATGTTGAAGCTCTGAATTGGGTGCTGGAGGATATGAGGAAGATCTGAACATTTGTCAGAACTGGCGACAGAAGGTGGTTGTTTATTCCTCTTACTTTCCTACAAAAAAAAAAAAGTGTCAAGTCCATTATAGAATCTTTTGCTAAAATGGAATAGAGGCTGGGTGTAGTGGCACACACCTGTAATCTCGGCACTTTGGGAGGCCTAGATGGGCAGATCACCTGAGGTCAGCAGTTGAAGACTGGCCTGTCCAACATAGAGTGAAACCCTGTCTCAACCAAAAATACAAAAATTAGCTGGGAGTAGTGGCACATGCCTGTAGTCCCAACTACTTGGGAAGCTGAGGCAGGAGAATAGCTTGAACCCTGGAGGTGGAGGTTGCAGTGAGCCGAGATTGTGCCACTGCACTCCAGCCTGGGTGACAGAGCAACATTCTGTCTCTCAAATAAATAAATAAATAAAATAAAAATAAAATGGAGTAGAGTGGCTATAGGAGATTACAAATGACAGATTATGTGTTTGGGCAATGATATGACCTGGGACAGAAATTTGCCTGGTTCCCAATCCAGGGGCTAGTGTAGATAATTTAAGAAATGTAGACATTTCCATGAGTCCTTGAGGGGCAGAAGTGAAGCAGTCTGTAATCAAGAATCAGTTTGCCTTTCAGAGATGCACATTAATGAGGGACAAGGACATGCATCAGAAGTGATAGGATGAATATCCCCAAGAGGCACATGGCTAATTTTCTGCAGGTCAAAAGCACAGAAAAATCTCGTGAGAGGTCTGTGGCCAGCAGAGGAGGTTTGCTGTTCTACCCAGATGGCAACCAATATGAGTATTGGCATTACATTCAGAACAGACTGTATATTAATTGGGCAGAGGAAACAACAGGGATAAGTATCTACCACTAAAAATGGGGCACCAGAATCTATAATGAACTTGAACAAATCAACAACGACAACAACAATAACAACAAAATAACCCCATTAAATAATGAGCAAAGAACATGAACAGACACTTCTCAAGAGAAGATCCATAAGCAGCCAACAAATATATAAAAACTTCTCAGTATCACTAATCACCAGCAAGAATGGCAATTATTTAAAAGACACACACAAAAAATCGGATCTTGGTGAGGTTGCAGAGAAAAGGGAATGCTTATACATTGTTGGTGGAAAGTAAACTAGTTCAGCCACTATGGTAAGCAGTGTGAAGATATCTGAAAGAACTAAAAATTGAATTGCCATTTGACCCAGAAATCCCATTATCGGATAACCCCCACCAAATAAATCATTCTACTAAAAAGACATGAGCATCCATATGTTTATTGCAACACTATTCACAGTAGCAAAAATGTGGAACCAACCTAGATGCACATTAACTGATGGACTGGATAGAGAAAATGTGGTACATATACACCATGGAATAGTATGCAGCCATAAAATGGAATGAAATCGTGTCTTCACAGCAACATGGATGCAGCTGAAGGACATTTTCCTAAGTGAATTAACACAGAAACAGAAAAAACAAAAATCACAAGTTCTCACTTATAAGTAGGGGCTAAACATTAGATACACATGGACATAAAAATAGGAACAATAGTGGAGATTACAAAAGGGCAGAGGGAAAGAGGGGCAAGGGCTGAAAAACTTCCTATTGGGTACCACATTCACTATTTGGATGATGGGATCAACAGAAGCCCAAACCTCAGCATCATGCAACATATACATATAACAAACTTGAACATGTGTCACCTGAATCTAAAATAAAAATGAATAAATAAATAAAATAAAGAACAGGCAGCAAGGGGTAAGCAAGAGTCAGAAAAGAAGTGCCAGAAAGCTAACTGCTAGGATCACACATGAAATTTCCTTTGAAAAAAGTTGCAACTTGAGGAAGGAAAATGTGTTAAGAAGAAATTCTGAAGGATGGAGAGGTTATAAAATGAAACTGAATTTACAGAGAGAGAGAGAGAGAGAGAAACTGTTTCAACACAAAGAGCATCCCTCTTCAAATTCCAACTCCATCAGTGACAAAAGAGGCTGTGGTTCCAGATGAAATCAATTCTAGAAAGAAAAGAAAGAAGGGTATTTTTTTTTTTAATGGGGGAGGTTGGGGTTGTTTTGGTTGTTTGTGTTTTAGCATATCTGAGCTGCTTAGACTTTGGCAAACTCCTGTATGTAGCAAATTCTCTTTTGGAAAATTGAAGTCAATTGAAAAATGCATCCTGACATAATCTTATCTTTTGCAAGATTAACAGTTGCCGCAGACCTACTTATTTAGCTCAAGGATAGTTTAATATTTTATTTAAAAGAACATACCTCAATATTTGTTCCTTAACTGCATTCTGTGTCAACAGCTGTCATTTCAGTTTTTGGCATCAGAGTTGTTACTGCAAATTGACCTTCAATAAGTCATATAACCTCGCCCAAGTAGATGATAAAGCTTTGAACAAATAATGTAACTTTTCATAGTGAACACTTCAGGTCCGAGAGTAAAATGCACTTTGCTTCATCATAACATAGAGCCCTGGATTTTCCTACAGAGTTAATTTTAAATCATCCTGTTTTTTTGGTAGACATTGGGCAACTCATATAATATTGTAAATAAACTTTATTTTCGAACTGTTTACAGTTATCTGAAATTGTTTGTGATATTTATTAATTTTAACACACTATGTTTCACCTTGCCTAGATTTTATCCAAAATGTTGCTAATTGCTTCCCCTCTAAATTGCCAGAGTACAAAGAAATATCAAAATGGAGAAGGGAAAGAATTTATAAGATGTTCTCGGGTATCAAAATAAAATAACTATCCATTTTTTTTCACTACCTGGCTTGTTTACTGGATGTGAAACATAGAGTTTACAGTCTTCAACTTCTCTTAAATAAAATCAGAAAGTCTTAACTCTACCTCTTTCATGTTACTAAAAACTTGTGAAGTTTATGAATTATATTTATAGTCTTTTATCTAATTATTAACTAGATCTATAAGGCAAAGTGGGACAGATACATTTTATCTAATGAATAAACTAACACATTAGTAAAAACATTCTATAATCATTACACTAAACTTGCCTGATATGTTAGTTGACATCAAAACATTTAAATTAGATGATGTACTGCTTGCAGATCCAAAGAAGTACCAAAGAAGAGGTCCCTCTATCCAGTAAGACCTGCCCTGTGATTGTACATGAAAGGATTACAGAGAAAGGGAAAAATGGCTGTCCGTTCATGAAAAATCATTAATCAAATCTGAAGGCACATTCACCCTCAGTGATGCTATGTAAACACTATGAAACTGAAGTTATCAGGTCGGTTTTGTCAGCACTGGTATGTCTTAACAAAATTGCTTCAAATTATATGTTTGTATGCATATGTGTCTATAGGTAGGATTTTCTAGGAAAATCACCTTTTGGGTTTTGATTCCTGAGTCTTATATCTGATACATTAGAAGGAAGTTTTCTTCCTTGGACCACTATGCTATGTCTACATTATTGGGAGTCAGTAGGGATTTTCTGAAAACCAAGTAAATGACACCTGATTTTAAATTTAAGAATAAATGTTATGTTTGAAGTGAAATAGTATGGACACCTTTGGACTACATACTGTGTGTCAATAAATTATTTTGGCATAGATAACCCAGTCTTTAAATGTCTTTACAACATCCAGTAGCTTAATAGAAGAAAGCTACCATTGGTGACCCTTTCTAGAGACTTTTCTACTTCATGCCATGCCTGCTGCTTCTTCTATCATACCTACATGAGACAGACGCATTTTTTAAAGAACACACAGGGAGCCAGGCGTGGTGGCTCACATCTGTAATCCCAGCACCTTGGGAGGCCAAGGCGGGAGGATCACCTGAGTCAGGAGTTCAAGACCAGCCTCGCCAAGATGGTGAAACCCTGTCTCTACTAAAAATACAAAAAATTAGCTGGGTGCCGTGGCAGGTACCTGTAATTCCAGCTACTTGGGAGGCTGAGGCAGTAGAATCTCTTGAACCAAGGAGGAGGAGGTTGCAATGAGCTGAGATCGTGCCATCGCACTCCAGCCTGGGCAACATGAGCGAAACTCTGTATTAAAAAAAAAAAAAAAAAAAAAGCGCACTCAGGCTGCAGAATGGTTCTGTCTCACTTTCTCTGTTGCCAACAGTACGAGTCACATCCTGACTGAGGCAGTGAGAAGCTGGAACCTGTTTCTCTTCCTGGACCATAATTTTCTCTGTCATTCCCTCCCCAGTTTAGAGTTATGGTTGGCAGGTAATGACATACCGAATAAATTGTGTTCTCTGTGGAAAGTGCAATCATTTAGAGAAAAATAAAAGAAGTGTATTTCAGTTTCATCTTTATAATTAGAAAAGTAGTCTTTAATTTGACAAAGAAATTTTGCATTTGTACCTATGTGCATGTAAATGTATAGTATGTGCATTTTAGGGGACTAAAACATCAGGGTTACCCGTGCTTAAGGGTGAGTTCATATATTTACTAGCCATGGGAAAGTAACTCAATTTTTCTGGGCCTAAATTCTCTAATCTATTAAATGGAGCATGGTTCAGTGTCATTAATTTGGGTGGTTGTATAAAATAATAACAATTAATATTTATTGAGCACTTATCATGGCTCAGAATAACCTGTTTTACATTTAGTATCCCATTTTACTTCACAAGAAGTCTTTAGTTAATATTGACGAATGAACAAGTTTAAAAAACTTGAAAACCTAACCTTTGTGTAAGTTAAACCAAATTCTCATATGCTGAACACACAAAAGTGAGCCAGTGAGCACAGAACATTTTAGAGATTTGAGCAAGTACCACTGAACATTATTTTAGATACGCAGTTCAATAACTATATCAAGTCAACTGATATTTTTGACAGTTCCCCTTTATGAAGGTGGTGACTACATCAACAAGATTTGCAAACGCAGAGAGCACAAAAATTTGAAAAAGAAAAGATCTATTTTTATTTTTCAGATATATTATTAAAACCTTGACCGGAAGATCTCAAGAGTATAGGGAGGAATTTGCAATCCTAGAATTTATCATTTAACTCAGAATCCTGCGTAGAGTACTTGATTAAGGCGATAAGGCTACATCTGGAAGGCAGAGAGTGTAGCTAAACAAGCAGTAGGTTTCCAGTGTCACTGCATGCACTGTAAGTAATTTTTTAAATAGATTCTTGCACGACTCAAAGGATTAAAGTTTTATCTTTCAAAATAACTCTGATATCTCCATGATATTTAACACTAGCCCGGTCTGAACTTCCAACACTTAACTAACCTTTCATGGGAAAATTAAAAATATGTATTTGGCATGGAAGTATATTAAAGTGATTCCTTAGCACCTACAAACATGAATACGTTAAATCTAAATTATTTTCTCTGTTAATCAACAATTGTAAAAATGGAAAATTTGGCTTCTGTAATATAAATATATATTTGATCAATTATCAGAACATGCTTTTTAAATGGATTAAAAGAATATTTTGGAAAAAAGTAAAGCTTATATCTTTTCTTTAAAGATGGGATATAGACATCTTTCCTATACAGAAGACTAAGAAGTAAAAATCTCAATTGTCCACACCATGAAAGAAAATATCACTTTCTTCTTCTTCTTTTTTTTTTTTTTACTATTTCTCTACTATTCACACCCCCTAAACACAAGTAATGCTATTTTAAATTTGTTTTTTTGTTTGTTTGTTTTTAGAGACAATAAGCTATCAGAAAAATGCAGCTGGACATGGTGGTTCTTGCCTGTAATCCCAGCATTTTGGGAGGCCAAGGCAGGAAGATTGCCTAAACCCAGGAGTTCAAAACCAACCTGGGCAACATGGTGAGACTCTATCTCTATAAAAAATAAATAAAAATACAGGCAGGCATGGCGGCACACGCCTGTAGTCCCAATTACCTGGGAGGCTGAGGTGGGAGGACTGCTGGATCCTGGGAGATCTAGACCACAGTGAGCCATGATTGCACCACTGCACTCCAGCCTTGGTGGTCAGAGTGAGACCCTGTCTCAAATAAAAAATAATAATAATAACGATAAAAGAAAGAAAAGGAAGGGAAAATGCAGAGTTCAGCCAGCTTTATGAAGAATATTACGGTCTTTAGTCATTTGTTTAAACACAAAACACAATCAGTTACGCATGCCAAACAAGGCAGGCCAGCATGAACTTATATTCCTCACCCCATGAAAAGCAGTGTGATCACCTACTAATTGTCTAATCCGCTTACATTTCACATAAATCAATTATCTTCAGTTAAAGACCCTAGGGTTCCACTGTGAGCACTCAGTATTCTGGATCCTACATGCAGGTTATCTTGGAAGATTATCTTACTGAAACAATTCATTTGACACTACTGACATTAACTTCAAATATAAGCATAAGCAGCTTCCTCAGACTAATAAGAAAATCTTAGGTGTTGTGCATCCTTTTCTGAGTCTAGGTGCTATGGACTGGATGTTTGTGTCCTCTCAAAATTTATATTTTGAAATTCGAATCCCCAATGTGATGGTATTAAGAGGTGGAGACATTGGGAGGTGATTAGGACATAAAGGGTAGAACCCCAACGAGTGGTATTACTGCCCTTATAAAACGATATTTAAAAGTTTGCTTCTCTTCTCTGTTCTCTGCCATGTGAGGATACAACAATAAGACGGCCATCTGCAAACCAGGAAACTGGTCCTCACCAGGCATTGGATCTGCTAAAGCCTTAATCTTGGACTTCACAGAATACAGAACTGTGAGAAATATATGTTTGTCTTTTAAGCCGCCTAGTCTATGGTAATTAATTATAGCAACCTTAACTAACAAAGAAAAAAATAATTGTGTCATTGTCTGTGGATAGAAATTTGGAAAACACAGTTCCTTTTTTTTTTCTTTTTTTCTTTTTTTTTTTTTTTTTTTTTTTTTTTTGAGATGGAGTCTCACTCTCGCCTAGGCTGGAGTGCAGTGGCGAGATCTCCACTCGCTGCAAGCTCCGCCTCCCGGATTCACGCCATTCTCCCGCCTCAGCCTCCGGAGTAGCTGGGACTACAGGCGCCCGCTGCCACGCCCGGCTAATTTTTTTAATTTTTTTTAACAGAGACGGGGTTTCGCCCTGTTAGCCAGGATGGTCTCGATCTCCTGACATCGTGATCCATCCGCCACGGGGGAAATTTTGTAGACAATGTAATCTTTCATATGCTGATAAAATATCATTAAAATACTAAGCAAATACTATGTTGTGAAACATAAGTTATTCAGTTTTGATGCAAAAAGTACAAAAAAAAAAAAATCACCATTTTACTAAGAGACAAAGCCAGCCAAGTAGGACATGAGAGAAAAGAAAATCAACGTATAGTGATTGGAAGTAGAAAGAAGTAAACCTGGACACATTTTGGAGAATGCAGTTGTCTACCTAGAACGTAAAAGAGAGTCCACAAACTACTGGAATTATAGAAAAATTAAAGAGAATTTCTGAGTGCAAAGATCAATATGTAGAATCAGAAGTATTTCTATCTACCACAAAAATAGTATAAACTGCAATTTTAAACAATATCATTATAAGTGGCTCCTTAAGCAAATGTTGAGTATAGCGACTTTCTTCCATAGAGTGCTTTATGGAAAGAGTGAAATAAAAAAGAATAACCTTACCTTGGAGAAACTTGACAAACATTACCTCAAACCACATGATCAAGGTGAGCATCAGTAATACCAGGAGTCATGTTGATAGCATGTAGGTGAATATCAACAGTCACGTTGATAGCATGTATCCTTGATATGATATGGTGAAAATGGCACTTTATCTCTATGGTCCTCCACTCAAAAAACCATAACTATGGTTTAATCATTAGAAAAGCATCAGAAAAATCTTAATTGAGAAACATCCTAAAAATACCTGATTAGTACTTCTCAAAGCTTTTAAAGTCATCAAAAATAAGGAATGTCTGAGAAACCAACCAGAGAAGGCTAGGGAGTCGTAAGGATTAAATGCAGTGTAGTATCATGATCCTGGAGGAGAAAAACAACATTAGAAAAAATTAATACAATCTTAATAATGTCTAGAATCTAGCTAACAATAATACGTTAAAAATAGTTTTGTTAGTCGTGATTGATGTACTATCGTTATGTAAGATACTTAAAAAGGGGGTGATCTTTAGGGACTCATTGTATTATCTTTTCCACTCTTCTGTAGATCTAAAGCTGTTATAGAAAGAAACGCTTTTTTAAAAAATGACATTTGTAATAACAATGAAAGATAGAATATATCAAGGAGGAAAGCTAATAAATATGTGTTGATATTGTCAAGATTGCTGCAGAAAAGGAATAGAATAAAATCTAAGAAATATGTGCAGAGGAAGACTAAAAATCATAAAATGAGATAATTCACAAATTAATTTGAAATTAATCCAAAATTACGATTGCATTTTCTTCAAAAATCTTGTAAAATTTATCCTAAATATCTTGTGGTAAAATTTAAAAACCAGGAATAGAGGTTGACCAAATGAACAGAATAAACTGCTTCAAACATACCTACAGCTATTTGAGTTCTTCATATATGTCAGAAGTGGAACCGGGAAGTGGAGAGGAAAGTATGGGTTATTCATTGTGTTATTCTGAGATAATTGCCCATTCACATGGGTGGGGAGGTAACACATAAAATTGTGTCTCTGCCTCACACCAAACTGAAATAGTTATTGGTAAATTAAACACTCAAATATGGAAATGGGAACATCATAACAAAATAATTCAATAGAAAATAAGAGAATTATTTGATCACATCGAGTAACTGCCAACACACAAAGTAAGAGAAAATGTTCCCCTGTCGATAAAAGGGAGCATTGCAATGAAATCCATAACTATGCACTCAAATAAAATTTCTTAGATGTACCCTCATACTAAGTTGAAAAAGAGAATATAGCAACAGAAAAGCCTTTATAAAAACATGTTTTAAAGTTTTCTCTTGACTTTAAAGATATTAAACATTTTACACTAATATGCAAATTGTTAAATATTGTTCCAGTTTCAAACCTGTTCTTCTATATTATTGGGTTTGCAATAAGGGGGTTGTGACTGCAAACCACAGTTTTCCTTTGCCAACTGACTCTCTTGGGCTGCAATAATAGAGAATACTCAGTAGGCTGGAAACACGGGGAAGGAAGGAACACACAAGGTTGCTGTTTGCTTCCTTCTTCTATCCTTTGTTTTCTCTTTCCTTCCTGTCAGTATTGCCTTTGTCACTTTTTTTTCAGCAGTAGATTTTTACTGTTTTCAGTTTTCAGACAATTACAAAACCACCCTTACATGCATTCTCAGAGGTGACAGTGCCAGCTGGCTGGGTCTTGGCTGGCAAGATCTATGTACCAGGTCAGGGGATCCCTCTTTCAAGCTTTAAAGCATCAATAATTCACCACTCCCTTTGGTAACGGCTTCCCATTGCTTCAACTGGTGTAATATTGCTGTGTTCCATTTTTTTCTTTTTAATTTTTCTTTATCTATTTAATGATTCTCTTTTTTTGTTTGGTTTGTTTTGTTTTGTTTTGTTTTGTTTTGTTTTGTTTCTGGTTTGAGACGGAGTCTCGCTCTGACGCCCAGGCTGGAGTGCAGTGGCACCATCTCGGCTCACTGCAAGCTCTGCCTCCCGGGTTCATGCCATTCTCCTACCTCAGTCTCCGGAGTAGCTGGGACTACAGGCACCCGCCGCTACGCCCAGCTAATTTTTTTGGATTTTTAGTACAGACAGTTTCACTGTGTTAGCCAGGATGGTCTCTATCTCCTGACCTTGTGATCTGCCCGCCTTGGCCTCCCAAAGTGCTGGGATTACAGGCATGAGCCGCCACGCCTGGCCTCTTTAATGATTATTTACACTGAATTAACTCAGCTAAAATAACTGCGGTTGTTTCCCCCCACAACTTCACTAATCCAACAGTTGTGTTTTAAAGTTTGACTTGGTTTTAAAAATATTTTTCTTACATTAATAATTTTTTAATTCTATTTCTAGAAAGCTACATAGAGTACTTGTTTCTGTTTTTACCTTAGCAGCCTAAAAAAATATGCAAAGCTTTTACATATTCTATATAGAGACATCCATTAATTCTACTGAATATACTTGTCAGCTAATTAAACTGTTGCCTGTGTGGAGCATTTGATGTCAGGAAGGAAAGTTATGGACCCAAAACAAGTCAAAGAAACAAGTTCAATTTTGGTACCAATATCATTTACCAATATCTTGATGATCAGGAAGAAGCTTGACTATTACACAGTTGAATCCATATGATGTACTCTAACACACAATCAAACTTCTTTAAATTGTATGTTACCTAATTGAGACCATAGCAACATGAGCTTTTATTCGTTTGTGAGAAGATATGATATTTTAAAATTGTATAATTCAAAAGAGTTTAAAGACCTCTTGTGAAATTATTGTATTGACTCCTTAATTTTCCTGCATGGCTATGCTAATTAAATTTTAGTCTTTCAAGCATATGTTATAATTTAGTGCACTGGCATATAAAATTTTATGTAGGATTCAGTGTTCATAATACTCTCATAGGATCCACTGTACCACCGATTTAAACTAATAATGTTGAAAAAGATGTTTACCTTCAAGATCCCTGTGGCACTTTAAAAGATCAATCAACTTGGCACTTTTGAAAATTTAAATTAAATTGATGATGTCTCATTACACTCTCTTTGATGATTATGTTTGCACAGAAGCAGAATATAAATCTTAAGAAAACTGGCTCTGAAAAGCTAATTAATAGAAAACATGATAGATGCTGAAAGTAGACGTTGTGACTTTTGTTCATCACTGATAGAGTAATTAATCATTTTAATTATTTTTTCATTTATATATGAAGTATACCTTATGAACTTAAAAATTTTAAAATAAGATGAAAGAAAATGTAACTGACTTTTAAATACTAAGAAATGTGTATGTTTGTTTATGATACTAATTTTCTGTTCACATAATAATTTTCAGAATAAGTCCAGAATTATGTAACTTGTGGAAAATAAATTATAACATAAGCACATATCTACATGATCTATATGTCAAAATATAAATGATGCTTCTAAAATCGTGTATTTTTAAAACAAAAGTAATCATTGACCAATAACATTTTGTACATATAACTTAGTGGTGATTTCATCCCTTTAAATTCATTTACATAGTTTGAAGGAGAAAAAAATAATCATCTTAATTGATGCAAAAAGGACATTTTCTAAAACTGAATATCCATTCTTGTATAATAAATAGTAAATTAGTAAACAAATCCAACAGTACATCAAAAAGATAACACATCCACTCTACTCCCACCTAGCAACAGAGTAAGACTCTGTCTCAAAAAAAAGATAAAACATCATGATCAAATGGATTGCATCCCAGAGTTGCAGAGACAGTTTAACATATGGAGGTCAGCAAATGTGATACATCACATAAACAATTAAAAACAAAAACTGTACGATCATCTCAATAGATACATTAAAAGCATTTGATACAATCCAGCATCATTTATGATTAAAAAAAAAAAAAAAAAAACTCTCAAGAAACTAGGCATAGAAGGTGCTTACCTCAAAGTAATAAAGGCCATGTATGACAAACTCACAACCAACATCATACCGAATGGGGAAAAGTTGAAAGCTTTCCCCCTGAGAACTGGAACAAGACAAGGATGCCCACTTTTACTTCTATTCCACATAGTACTGGAAGTTCTAGCCAAAGTAATCAGGCAAGAGAAAGAAATAAAGGAAAGTCAAATTGGAAAAGAGGAAGTCAAACTGTCACTTTTTGCCAATGATAGATCATATACCTAGAAAACCCTAAAGACTCATCCAAAAGGCTCCTAGATCTGATGAATGAATTCAGCAAAGCTTCTAGCTACAAAACCGATGTACACAAATCAGTAGCACTGCTATGCACCAATGACCAAGCTGAGACGCAAATAAAAAATTAAATCCCATTTACAACAGCTGCAAAAAAACCCAAAACCAAAACCAAATCCAAAACCTAAGAATATACTCAACTAAGGAGGTGAAAGACCTCTACCAGGAAATCTACAAAACGCTGCCAAAAGAAATCATAGCTGACACAAACAAATGGAAAAATATCCCATGCTCACTGACAGGAAGAATCAGTATTGTGAAAACGACCATATTGCCCAAAGTAATCTATACATTCAACGCAATTCCATCAATTCCATCAAAATGCCATCATCATTTTTCACAGAACTAGAGAAAAACAATCCTAAAACTCATATGGTACCAAGAAAGAGCCAGCATAGCCAAAGCAATACTAAACAAAAAAGAACAAAGCTGGAGACATTGCATTATCAGACTTCAAATTATATTACAAGGTTATAGTTACAAAAACGGTACTGGTATGAAAATAGGCACATAGGCCAGGCACAGTGGCTCATGCCTGTAATCCCAGCAATTTGGGAGGCTGAGGTAGGTGGATCATCGAAGTTAGGAGTTCAAGACCAGCCTGACCAACATGATGAAACCCCATCTCTACTAAAAATACAAAAAAATTAGCCAGGTGTGGTGACAGGCACCTGTAATCCCAGCTACTCTGAAAGCTGAGGCAGGAGAATTGCTTGAACCTGGCAGGCAGAGGTTGCAGTGAGCTGAGATTGCGCCACTGCACTCCAGCCTGAATGACAGAACAAGACTTCATTTCAAAAATAAAAAATAAAATAAAATAAATAGGCATATAGACCAATGGAATAGAATAGAGAACCCAGAAATAAAGCCAAATACTTACAGCCAATTGATCTTAAAAAAGCATGCAAAAATATAAAGTGGAGAAAGGATATCCTATTAAATAAATGTTGCTGGGAAAACTGGCATACCACAAGCCAAAGAATAAAACTGGATACCCATCTCCCACCTTCTACAAAAATCAACTTAAGATGGATCAGTGACTTAAATCTAAGACCTGAAATCATAAAAATTCTAGAAGATAGCATCGGGAAAGCTTTTTTTGGACATTGGCCTCAGCAAAGAATTCATAACTAAGATCCCAAAAGCAAATGCAGCAAATAAATAAATAAATAAATAATACCTAATTTAAAAAGCTTCTGCACTGCAAAAGAAATAATCGGCAGAGTAAACAGACAACTCACAGAGTCGGGGAAAATATTTGCAAAGTACGCATTGGACAAAGGACTAGTATCCAGAATCTACGAGAAACTCAAACAAATCAGCAAGAAAAAAAATCCCATCAAAAAGTGAACAACAGACATGAATAGACATTTCTCACAAGATACACAGCCAACAAATATAGAAAATAATATTCAACATCACTAATCATAAGGGAAATACAAATTACAATCACAATGAGATACCACCTTACTCTTACAAGAATGAGCATAATTTAAAAGTCAGAAAACAATAAATAGTGTTGTGAGTGTAGTGAAAAGGAAACACTTTTACACTGCTGGTGGGAATGTAAACTATTACAACCAGTATGGAAAATAGTATGGAGATTCCTTAAATAAAAGTAGAACTACAACTTGATCCAGCAATCACACTACTGGGTATCTACTGAAAGGAAAAGAAGTTATTATATGAAAAAGACACATTACACGCATATTTATAGCAGCATAATTTGCTATTGCAAACATGTGGAACCAACGTAATTGTCCATCAACCAATGAATGAATAAACAAAATATAGTAAACATACACCATGAAATGCTACTCAGTCATAAAAAGGAACAAAATAATATATTTTGCAGCAACTTGGATGGAGCTGGAAGCCATTATTTTAGGTATTATTTATTTATTTATTTATTTGCTGCATTTGCTTTTGGGATCTTAGTTATGAATTCTTTGCTGAGGCCAATGTCCAAAAAAAGCTTTCCCGATGCTATCTTCTAGAATGGAAAGATAACTAAATACCGTATGTTCTTCTAGAATGGAAAACTAAATACCGTATGTTCTCACTTATAAATTGGGATTAAGCTAGGATGACAAAAGACGTTCAGAGTGATAATAACAGATTTTGGGGACTCAGTGAGGGAGATTGGGAGAGGAATGAGAGATAAAAGACTATATATTGAGTACAGTTTACACTACTTGGGTGATGGGTGCACTAAAATTTCAGAATTCAACACTGTAGAACTCATCCATGTAACCAAAAACCATCTGCACCCCAAAAACAATTGAAATTTTTGAACAGGAAAAGTAGTAAATTAGGAATAGAATGATAGTTTATTTTAGATAGATAGATAGATAGATAGATAGATAGATAGATAGATAGATGCATAGATAGATAGATAGATAGATAGATAGATAGATAGATAGATAGATAGATAGATAGATAAATATTTTCAAATTCCACTTTATGTTTTAATAAATATGAGAGGGGTTACAACTCTACAATTTGAAACTCTGGTAATTAAAAAATAAGATTAAATTATTAATTAAAATTAAAGAAGGCAAAACAAAACTAAGCAGGAAGACACACCTCTAGTTCCAGTACTCTGCAGGCTGAGGCAGGAGGATCTGTTGAGTCCAGGAGTTCAAGGCCAGCAGGGACAACACAGTGAGACTCTGTCTCTATGAACAAAAAATTGATTTTTTTTTTAAAAAGGCAAACAATCATTTGCATTCAGTATTTATTGTGCATATATGGCAATAACAGTCTATACTTAAAGTTAGAACAATAAAAAATGATATATTAAAAATAAATTTGTCAGGAAATAAGCAGGACCAATATGAAGGATAATAGTTTATTGATAAACATGGGCCATGAGGAACATTTCATAGAAATAAAATAACCAAATATTATAAATTCTTAAGTTGGAATCCTAATGGAATTTTTTCTTAATTTGGCAAAGTTAAATTAGAAAAATAAGTTTTTTCTACAGCATACACAGCTCTCCTGGTAACCAACCCCTGTTGCGAGGTGGACTTTTCTGGCACCGGGCCCTGTAGTGTCCAGGAGCCAGCAGCTTCCAGCAGGCTGTTCTATAGCAGAGTGCCATCAGCGAGAACATCCTTTGAAGGTAATTCCCCTACACTCTAGAGCAGCTATTAGAAGACTAGAGCCGGTATGCCACATCTAGGCTATCAGGTGTTTTTGCAAGTAAAATTGTATTGGAACCTAGCCACATCCATTTGTTTAGTTAGTTGTACTGGCTGGCGACTTTCACACTCCAACGGCAGAATTGAGAACTGATGACAGAGATTGCATGGTGGTCCACAGGGCCTAAAATATGTATTACATGGCCCTTTATGGAAAGTCTGCAACCCTTGCCTTAGACGGTGAATTTCCAGCAAGATTCTTAGGTCAAATTTCCAAAATGTTCTTCTGCTGCGTCTCCACAATTACTCTGCTATGGATTGAATCATGGCTCTGCTTCCTCCAACAAAGTCTGAATCTAACTTCTGGGAGAGTTTCTTTCTTTCTTGTGCACTTTTTCTCAGCCCTGTAGATGGCAGCTGCTCCTTTTATCTGCTATTTGTATATTCTATAGAGTTATATGTGCTTCTGACTAGCTAATCTCTCATTATTCCAATTCTCTGTTAGAGCTAATAATTCTTTAAGGTAAACTCTCTCTATTCAAATTATTCTCTGCTGTCTCTTCAATTGGCCTTCATTGTTATACAATAAGTATAATTTTTCTCCTTTTATTTTTAACCTATATGTGCATTTTATTTAAAGTGAGTTTCTTGTAGAAAGTATGCAGTTTGTTCTTTTCTTTAATATATATACAACCTAGCTGTTCATGCCTTTTAAATGACATATTTGACCACACATTTTTAGTGTAATTTGTTAATATTGGTGGATTCAAGTCTATCATCATTGTTTTCTCTTTTCTCCATGTGTTCTTTACTACTTGTTTTTCTTTTTCATGCCTTCTTTTAGATTTACTGAAGATTTATTGAATTCTATTTGCATCTACATTTGACTTATTAATGTTTAATAATAATGATTTTAAATATTTGGTACAATATTATAGTTATTTATTATGGGATGAGAAATCTAGTTCTTATTACTACATGATGGTGGAAAGTTGAAACCTAATAGGGACTATTTATTGTGTATTTTCTTGGATTTATATAAAACTATTTAAGTTTTATATAAAAGAATAAATACTCAAAAAGTAAAATAATACATAAATTGATATAAGCCAAAATTTTGAAAAAAAATAAGAACAGCTGGATACCAGGCTGTATTAAAATTTATAGTACATTAGGACATAGGATAAAACCACAAATGAATTTGCATTGGTGTAGGACCAGAATAATTTATCATTTCACTTAACTGAATATAGAATCCAGAATGAGAAAGCAGTATTTATGATAACTTTGTGGATTATAAAGGCAGCAGTTTAATGGGAGAGAATGAGTTACTTATTGCTGTTACCACTGATGGTACAAATGGAATAAAATGAAGTCAGATCTCTATGTCTACCTTATTTAGAAAAATAAATTTGAAATATTTTAAAATATTTTATTTATTTAAAAATCATATAAACATGTTTTTAAGAATAAATACAGTGTAAACTAGAGTTTGGAAGAATGTTACTAATTCTATTAATTCAGATAGGCTAGATTGTGCTGCTATAAAAATTGCAAAAATTTAATGGTTATAAAAATAAAGGCCTATATCTCATTACATTGTACATCCATCCTAAGCTGTCTGTGACTCTTATCACCCTGACACCAAAGCTTTTGTGAAAACTATCATCATAGATGATGCTGGCTTTTGTAGTACACTAGCTCTAAATACTTTCTCCCAGGGATCACACTTGCCTTTTCTGCTCACTGTTTATTTCCCAAAACAAGTCACATGCCAATGCCTAACTTTAAAGAAATGAAAGTGGGAGGTAAAGTTCAATTCTAATGGGAACTGGAAATACTTCTTCAATTCTTCTCATGAACACCTCACAAACAAACCTCGAATCTCAAAAAATACTATTTGGGAAACTACATTATTGACTCCAGAAAAAAAAAAAACATATAATGAATAATTTATCATCATTATTATCTCTAATATGCAAAGTAATTTCAAGTTTGCAAGAAACAGAAACAAATGCTCCCAGTCCAATTAAAATTGAATGAAAGATAACAATAAGGACTCCACAGGGATCAAATCTCAATGTCCAGTAAATACAAATGAAGAATCTTAAGTTTAGTCTCATGAGGATAATAAATACTAAATCATCAATGAAGTATATCATCCTCTTTGAATGAAAACAAAATTGGCCTTCTTCAATTGGCCTTCATTGTTATACAATAATTATAATTTTTCTCCTTTTATTTTTAACCTATATGTGCATTTTATTTAAAGTGGGTTTCTTGTAGAAAGTATGCAGTTTGCTCTTTTCTTTAATATATATACAACCTAGCTGAATTTTTCACCTATGCCTGGTAGAGATACGAAGAAAATTTGCTGACAAAATGATAAATTTTACCACCTTATTGAAAAGCAGCATCTATCTATTAAAATTAAACATAAAATTTCACATATGAAGCTGAAATGTTACTTCAAGGAACCTACTCCACAGTGATTGAGAAAGGCTTATTGCTATGGACTGAAATATATTATTTCAGAATTCTTATGCAGAAGGCCTATTCCCCAGTATATGACTATATTTGGAGGTAGGGCCTCTAAAGAGGTAATTAAGGAAAATGTGGTCATGAGAGTGGAGCTCTAATCCAATATGACTGGGTTCTTACAAGAAAAGAAAGAGACCAGGGCTATGATCACACATTGAAAAGGGTGTATAAAGACATAGCAGCAAGACAGCCACCTACAAGCAAGAGAAGCCTCAGGTGCAACCAAACCTGCAGATATTTCATCTGGGACTCCCAGCCTCCAGAATAGTGAGACATAAATCTCTTTTGTTTAAAAGCAACCCAATCCATGGTATTTTATTATGGAAACCCTTGCAGATTAAGACACACATGTTCATATAGAAAGATGTTTATTGAAGTATTGTCTATATTAGTAAAGAACTTTAAAAAGGAATACACATCTACCGGAAAATAACTGAAAATATTATGGTATATTCACTTCATGAAATATGATGTGGAGCTTCCGAAGAATAATTCTGTCTATACTCCAGATGAAATGGTTAGAGTTCAACCAAGAATGTTTGAGTGAGAATATAGAGATATAGAAAAGTATTTATCATCTAATTTAGTCTGATTTTTTAAGTTTTTGTAAAAAAAAAAAGAAACACGTTTTAAAAACACATACAAATACACACACGTGCACGCGCGCACACACACATACACATACACACACTAGATCTTACTTCCTCTGAGAAGTCTTCCTTTATTCCACATATAAGAGTAAACTTTCATTATCCATATACCCATGAGGCCTGACTCATACTTAATCAGTTGTGTAATTCTAAAAGGCTAGAAAGTTTAAACAAATAAGCAGTTAAAAAAACTCTCTGATTATTCTTGAAAGTTGCTATTGAAATATTTGTAGCAGAAATTGAGTTTGCATAGCAATGGTTTCTTATCCTTTGAATCACAATAAATCAGCAAATGTTATTTATCCTTGTTTGAAAAATTCAGAGGTCAGAGGTCAGGTGACAATAGTTACAAATTTTAAAAGGTAAATTTTGACTAAACAAGTTAAGCAACACTGGAGAAGACAATTTATATTATCATCTCTCAATGTCAGTGAAATGAATATATTTATACAATTAATTGTACCTAGAATGTTATAAACTGTATTTCATAATCAAATACAATTTATGGGAGTTAGAATGGACAGTGTAATATGCAATTTATTTTCTTATCCAGTAATTTTGATTTATTATCCTGTTAAAAAACACACTATGAAGGAGAAACATTTTATCTTTTCCCAGCAGTATTCTGGTAAAGAAATCAGCTAAAACCACTTGCAGATGAGGTAATTTAAGCATGAAAGAAACAGAGACAGCGAAGGAGAGAGGGAAATTAAAGAATATATCTCATTTTAATCCTCATATAATATAAAATAGACTCACAGAAGTAAAGATAGATGATCATGCTGTATGGTGATTTTTTTTGTACTGCTTTATTTAGAGTTCACCTACTTTTTATTCCCATTTATCGTATTTTGTTATAAAATTTTCATGTGCTTCTTTTCCATAGCTTCTCTTTCTTTTCATGTTTTTATTTTCATTCCTGTTCATTTGATGTAATCATTTCATAATTGCTCATTGAAGTGTTTCTGGGCTTTAAAGCTTTTTTATGCTCCTGAGATCACAGCCTGTTGTATTCACCTTTTTATTTTTCCTTCACAGCAGAGTACCTAAGATACGGTAAGCACTCCAAAATTTTGAGTGAATGAATGAATGATAGATATATTTTTCATGGGTATTTAAAGCGTTCTTATGTTTTAAAGCAGCTATAACCACTTTAAAATGATGACCAGATTACTGTAACATCAGTGCCATCTCACTGTTGTCATCTACTGATTATCTTTTTACAATCTGCTTGAGATCTTACTGATTCTTGGTATAGTAAGTGATTTTCCATTGAAGCCTGGGTATTTTGAGTATTGTGGGATAAGGTGTAGAATCATATCTACATCCCATTTTCAGCAGGCCTCCTGTGCCACCGTTCTTATTACTGCCAGGGGGGTGTGGAACCCCAGACTCCCTACGAGACCTCCACTGACATTGTTGGTATATTCCGCTTGGCTTGTAGATGGCTGTCTTCTTATGGGGTATCACTTCTTATGGGGTATCACTTGTTAGTGCCTGACAATGATGAAGGTCTGAGCTCCTTCCTCTGCTTCTCTGGCACCAGCTTGGCCAGAGTGCTAGGGATCTCACTAGTCGAGCAGAGTTGGAGTCTAGGCTCTCCACATAGCCTTTGCTGGCAGGGCTGAGAATAAACCACAGGTTTTGTTTATTTTCGTGTGTGTGTGTGTGTGTGTGTGTGTGTGGTGATTCGGTTGGAGTAGAATAGTTATTATCTAAAAGTTTTATGACTTTCTTTCTTTCCTTGCTTGTTGGCCAGAGAGAGCAGATGTTTTAGGGGTCTTCTTTTTATCTGCATGTGTTAACGTTTCTGGGTGTCTGGCTTCTGCAGTAGCTAGTCTGTCTATATGAAGCTAAAATAAAGTCAAGAGAACCCACCACCATATCATTCCTTTATGAAAAGCAGCATCTACCTATTAAAGTTAAACATAACTGATCACGTATGAAGCAAAAATGTTACTTCAAGGAAATCGCTCCGTAGGGCTAAATGCAATGACTGAGAAAGGCCCATTGCTATGGACAGAAGCATGTTCTCTCAAAATTCATATGCTGAGGCCCTGCTCCCAGTATGTGACTGTATTTGGAGAGAGCACCTCTAAAGAGGTAATTAAGGTTAAACAAAGTCATAAGAGCAAGACATTAATTCAATACAACTGGGCCCTTATAAAAAGAAAAAGAGACATTAGGGATGTGACCACATGTAGAAAAGGCCATATAAAGACATAAGAAGACAGCCATCTACAAGTCAAGCGGAGAAGCCTCACGCACAACCAAACCTGCCAGCACTTCATCTGGGACTCCCAACCTCCAGAACGCTGAGAAATGCATTTCTTGTGTTTAAAAGCAACTCAGTTTATGGTATTTTGTTATGGCAGTCCTTACATACTAAGACATCTAATGTACATATATAAAGATGTATAGTGAAGTATTTTCTATATTAGTAAACAGCTTTTAAAAAGGAATACATATCTACAGGGCAATAGCTGAAAATATTATGCCAGTTTCCTCACCGGTATGACTTTTCACCCCTACCTCTCAGAGTCCTTTTTTGGTTGTTTCATATATGATGTCCAAGGGTTTTAGCTGTAACAAATAGTAAGTATAGACAGATAGGGGAAGAGAGACTTATCTAGAAATTGAAATTATAGTTTTTTAGAAAGTAACATAAACTATTCTTTTTTCTTTAAGTTTGCAAGGACATATAGGAAAAAAATATATCAAGAAACCTGAAAACTCAACTATACTCTTTTTGTTCTTCTTCCTGAGGATTTGCAATCTAATTATCTTTAGAAATGACATAGGAGGCTGTTCCAGAAATTATATTGTTGCTGTTGACATATGATTACTCTTTTCTCTCTCCAGCACGCCACTTTTCGTATCTCACCATGAAAACAAGGGTAAAAAATGAAAAAGTTTCATTCAGGTTAGGGGCAGTCTAGGCAGAATCAGAAAGTAGGCTGTTTTTTGTTTGTTTGTTTGTATTTTGTTTGTTTGTTTTTTCTCCTCTGTGCTGACTTTGGCCTGTTTTGCTATCTTTTCAGCAGATTTCTCTTCAGTAGATATCTAAAGTCCTTCTAAGGCCCCTACTTTCTGCACATTCCTATTTCTGGTGGTAACAGGGCTATGATCTGTGAAAATCCTTCTATCCCCATTTGTACTTTCACTCAATTAAATGTACTTAACCTATGTTTCTCTCTCTAGAGGCTCCTTTTGACAGCTAATTATCTAATTCAAACTGATAAGACACCTAGTTGTTAAACCTCCCAAGTCATATACTTTGATTTAACAAAGATTTTTCTGAAGGCCATGTTGTAACTCAACGGAATTTCCGTAACAGGAATGTCAGGCACAGTGCCAGACCCGTTGGGAGCAGAGTTATTGAAAAGATTGATTTTGTGCTCAAAGGGTCCAGTACCTTATAACTTACAATTTATATGTGTTCTCTGGCCCTGATTTAAGGATACTTTTCTACTCTCACATATCAGGTAACCAGAATGCTTTCTGGGGAAAGTGGGCATCCATGCCCCATTGATATGTATTGGTAGTGTTTTGAAAGCAAGATATCACTAAAAAATAAAAATTTTTCCCCAACATATACTCTACCTTCTCCTCTTCTCTATTTTAAATGCAATAAAACTTACTTTAAATTTTATAAGAAACATTCTTAAAATTGTGATATAAAAAATAGAAGTTTGATCTTTTTTTTAATACTAATGACTGTAGTCTATTAAAATCAGTATTACTAGCCACTCCTTTATAGTGTTGTTTTGTTTGTTTATTTGTTTTTGCTTGAAAGACCTATAAAGTCAGGCTTTTGGTATAAGAAAAACAAAAAAAAAGAACTAACAAAAAATTAATTTTGTAAAGGGAACAAAAACCCAAGATATTTAAGAGTAAGCCGTATCACCTTTTTCGATATCCTCACTTGCTTCCTCAGTTGACTTCCTCCTTCTCTTCTACTTCTTTTACTCCCTCTTTTTTATTTGCCTCCTTTCTCTCTGACACCGTCTTTGCTTTTTCTTTTTCTACTTCATTTCACTTCCTCATATGTTTTCTTTAACAGAAGACAATCTCAGTCATTGTTCATTCATCCACATCTTATACTTACCTATAAGAGAAGAGTGAGTTGCAAGCCATAAATTCATTATAATCATGAATTATCTGAATTATCTGGCATTAGCATGCTTGCTCAGGCTACTGCCCTATCTTTCACATAACCTGGGTTTATGTCCAAACATCATTTACCTGAATATAAATTATGTTACACTTTGAACATAATCTTAGCCTGAGTTTCCTTCCATCCAATAAATTTGTTTGTAGATTCCATATCTACTGCTTTTAAAGCAGACAGATATATTTCAAATTATTTCCATTAAGAAAGCATAAACAATAAATGCCTTTAATAGGTTTTTGAAAAGAAGTCACTGGTACACATATTTTAGAACTGGGCAATATTTTTCTCCACTCTTTTATAATTAAGCAAATAACCCATTATTGTTAAAGGAATATTGATTTTATCTTAACTAACTGCTCTAATAATTGGTATTTTATTGGGCCCCTACTATGTCCAAGGCACCATGTTAGGAAAATTATGTAGGGCTCCAATCCAAACAATAAACTTACAAAGATAGATTTTAGAAACTCATTTTAAGTATTGAGGAAATTAAGGTTTGCAAGAGTTAAGGTATTTGTCCATAAGTTACAGCTGCAAATGACAAAGCTGAAGTGCTAATAGAATTCTATCTGACATGTTCCATTACCTTCGGCTGCTTATTCAACTGTGAAACAGAATCAAGTACATATTGTGACAACACTTCAGAGCCTATCCCAAAATCTCGTTTTAAATTTGTATCACGGAGTGAACTTGGTGGCTAGAACTGCCTATATATACGCAGCAATATGAGGGGCAGCCATTCAGAGTTGCAGATCTGAGTATGTCTTTGTTAATGATGAAGAGAACTTGTTCTCTTTGCTCTTTTCTTTCCTGCCACCCCACCTCCATTTTTCCTCTCCCTCACACTGGTCTAGAGAAAAGGAGAGATAAGGTTACTAACTTCACCCAATGTGTCTGCATGATCACCTCTGCTGAAGGTTTCAGCAGGGAAGCAGATTGCAGATAACTGCAAAACTCAGATTTGAGGATTATCTATGGATTTCATTTTCTATCTTCCCCCAAGATAATAAAAAGTTGGCTATATCCATAACAAACTTATTACCTCTCTTAACTAGTTTATTTATTTATTAGGATTTCTATAATATTGGCTTTCTCGATATGCTGAGACATTTTAAAATGTAACATCTTGAAATGTAAGAGTCATGACTTTTTAAATAGCTTCATATAGAATGTTTTTATGTGATCATATATAAGATGATCAAGAGGATTCTAGATGTTAACTAACAAATTTAATAATTGATTTTTACCTTTAAATATGACATCTTTACCTTACACTGAAGCGATTTAAAAACATGCTAAATTTAATTTTACTTTTTATTCTCCATTTTATTCTATTTCTAATTTGATAAATTTGGAATTAGCTACAGAATTCAATGCTATTGAACACAAGTTACACAAGGCAGAAATGTATAGATGTGTATTTTTCAAGAAAAATGATTTATAAGCCCATTTTCTTCTATCTAATACATCCAATTTTATCAATATTACATTGTTTCTAACACAAAGACATTTAACAAAGAGAATAGAAGCCAAAATACCTTTAAAATAAACCCAAGTAAGAGAAGTTGATTAGATAAATTAGAAAAAAATGTATTTTTAATGAATTATTTTACATGGTGTTCATTTTTTTTTTTTTTTTTTTTTTTTTTTTTTTTTTGAGACGGAGTCTCGCTCTGTCGCCCAGGCTGGAGTGCAGTGGTCGGATCTCAGCTCACTGCAAGCTCCGCCTCCCGGGTTCCCGCCATTCTCCTGCCTCAGCCTCCCGAGTAGCCTGGACTACAGGCGCCCGCCACCTCGCCCAGCTAGTTTTTTGTATTTTTAGTAGAGACGGGGTTTCACCGTGTTAGCCAGGATGGTCTCAATCTCCTGACCTCCTGATCCGCCCGTCTCGGCCTCCCAAAGTGCTGGGATTACACATGGTGTTCATTTTTAAGCTTCCTTGTTTTCAATCTCAATTTTGCTCATATAAACACATATTAGAAAAAGCTTTAGCATTAGTTTACAGATCAAATTAAATTCAACCATGCTGCCTTTGAAGCTTATCCATTAAAAATGTGTATCTATCTGATCCATCCACTTTTTACCAGCACTATGTAAAAATAGGCTGATCATTTAAATTCTCTTAACATCTGCTTCCTTTACTTTAAAATAGGATACTAATCACCAGTCTGTTCTATGTCAAAAGTCATTTCAGGACTGAAGATGCTTATGTAAATAAAAATTGCTTGAAGAACTATATGCAAACTAAATCTTTAGTCATGGTACTTTTTTTCTGATGGTCACTTAAGTGAAATTTCAAATAAACAATTGTACTTTTTTTCAGTCAATCACCAATTGAAATACATTACACATTCTCACATACATTTCTACAAAACAGTCGAAAACTTTGGCATTACTTTATGCAATTATAAGGTCACAGCATAGAATGCATTTTTCTATTCATACCATTTATGAATCAAGCAATCAATATTCATAACACAAAATAAGAAGAATAATTTCTGGAGGTAAAAGTTACCAATGTGGGTAAAGTAAATACAGGTATATTTCCTTTATGAACAAAAATCAAGAGTCACTTCTCTTTATAATTATATATGAAAGTATAAAATAATTCCCAGATACTAAATAAGCACAGAGCTTACATGTAATAATATTTTTTTTATCTCTAATTTAGACATACGACAAAGGTTTGTCCCTGGGGAAAAGTAAAAAAGATTCAATAAGAAAACCTAATTGTACTTGTTATATTTTATGAGTACAGGTAACATGTGCCATAGGATGTATTTTTTATAATCAACAGCTTTATTTTGTGCATCACCTTTCACTGTAATGATTATGTATTACCTCTTTTATGAATGTTTCTAATATGGTCAGAAAGAATGAATCTCTTTCCACTGTATTTTATAACATGTTTAGTAATATGTTTCATAGGAATGTATTCACCTAAAATGGATAGTATTCTTTGAGATCAGTGACAATGATTTTTTTTTAATCAGCAGAGGTTAATCCATGTTTTAGATTCATAGGTACTTAAGATGTTTGTATGCTATCAAATTATAAAGAAGTAGCAGATATAATTAGTATGAAATAAAAACAAGAGGCAATAAATTGATAATTTCCAACAAAGAAAAAGAAATGAATAAACAGACAAAAAGAATAGCAAATTGAAACCATTTCTGTTACAGCCACTCAGTCATTTTTATAAGTTGCCAAAATATGGCTAACTTACAAGACAATATGATTAATAATGTTATATTTTACTAATACAGCAAAAAGAGGAAACTATAATTTATTTCAAAAATTTTATTTTTATAGGGGCACTGAAGTATATAAGAAAAACTTTAAAATATGTTATTAAAAATAGACAGTCACTACTAAAATACTGAAAATACAAGTTATTTTAATTTGCTTTCCAGTAATATTTCCAAGTGTGATTTAAATCAACATGATTTATTTTTAAACTTATTTATTCATTTTGAGTTTAGGGCTTACAAAATAAAGATTTAATTACCTAATAAAACTGTTTATATGGTGCCTAATGAATGCAAAGAGTGTGTGTGTGTGTGTGTGTGTGTGTGTGTGTGTGTGTGTGTGTAAATATGCCTGGTGTGAAACCACTCAATAGTCTCTTCTGAACATGTTGTTAAAGAATAATCATTAGTAAATGTTTATAAATTAAAAGAAAGCAAAAAAGGTTTTATGTAACTAAAAATCATATTTTAGAAATGGTTTATGCAGGAGGAATTAAAATATAAAAGGAGATCTTTACAATATTTTACCAGGCAAACATCCATTTAGAAAAGTATTTTATTAGCTAACTGATATATTGAAATGAATGATTTTATTTCTTATTTAGTCAGCTTTCATTAGTATGAAAATGGGAGCAGTTTAATTAGTGGGTAGAAAGAAAACAAAGTTACTTTTTCAACCTTGATGTGAACTGTGAGGCAGAATGAATGTAATTTCTTGAGGAATTGAAATTATTTACGTATGGCAAAGATGTGACCGATCCTGATGCATTCTGTAAGTAGAAAGCAAAACTGACTCTATAGGAGTCTTTTCCTTTGAAGACCTGATGGAATGTTATGTTGACAATGGTTAAAAAAAGCATTACTTTTCTTATAATTTCTGTAATGGCTCAGTAGACCTTAATAAATTATATCATCTCTATGGCTTGGTTCCACAGCCTTAATTTCATAGTACGAATCTAGAAATTGTATTTTCACACGTTTAGATACACCTTGTAGAAGTCAGCAAATGTTTTCTGTAAAGACTCAATAGTAAATATTTAAGGCTCTGTAGACCATATATCTGTTGCAACTACTTAACTCTATTGTTTTATAGAACATAACCACTGACAAAACTCAGAAGAATGAGCATGGCCTTGTTCTAATAAAACTTTGTTTACAAAAATAGAAAACTTGCCTATAGCCTGTGATAACCCCCTGGATTTAAACATGTCTCAGCTAATATAACTAGAAAGTCTAATGTTTTGAAATATACCTTCTAGTCACCCACCCCCCTACTCTTGTCAACATCAAACATATGAAGTTCCATTAAAATTATATTCATATTATAGAATTTTAATATATTCAGTATTGTTTAGTATACTCTAACATGCCTTTTCATAATAGGAAATGTTAGTCTTAGAAGACATTAGGTAAGATTGTTCTGTAATGAGTATTAAAGAGTTGAGGAACTCAGTCAATGCTTCACAAAAGGTCAATAACCTAGGTGATGTATTATACAGGTCAATTTACTACAATGGTCAGTATTCCCACCAAAGCACTCTACTGTTGAAAGGTAAATGTTGGCAACTCAACCCACACTTTATTTCTGAAAGCAGATATAATGAAGAGATTAGAAATAATCTATTTCATTTTAGTGCTTAATTTTAAGGAAGTTTATAAGGCAAAATGTATTAATATTACTTCAAAAATTCAAATATATCGATATTTTCTGACTATTCATTTCAAGGTACAGTATATTTCTATTTATTTCATAAATATATGTATCTTTCTCTCTGTATAGTGAATATTGGAGAACTTTAGTGGAATTTTAATTTAAATTTAATGTAATTAGATTTAGCGAGAGTGACTAAAGCAATTATACTAAGACTTTGAAATTCACTGGAAATTTTTGTCAGAAAAGAAAGAATTTATGTTTATAAATTCACTGGTTACATCGTAATCATGAATTGTATTTTACTATATCTTTAGTAAGTCATAAAGAACTTGTGAATATTAGAGACAAGAACAAATATTGATTCTGTATATCCTTTTGTGTCTGTAACATGAGAATGAAATCAGGATATACTGGTTTCAATTTTGTCTCAGAATCTGTCCTCTAATTATTTGATATAATAA
Organism: Piliocolobus tephrosceles; assembly: GCF_002776525.5. NCBI lineage: Eukaryota > Metazoa > Chordata > Mammalia > Primates > Cercopithecidae > Piliocolobus > Piliocolobus tephrosceles. The sequence continues at coordinate 44,625,210 of NC_045434.1, read as the reverse complement.
ATTCACCCACTCCTTTGTATAATAAGTCACAATTTCTTATGTAATTACACCCATTAAAAATTATTTGTAAATGACAACAAAATCTACTTAAGTAAAAATATAACTAGAAGTCATAGAAGATTAAACTAATAAAATTTTTTTCTATTTAAAAAAATCACTGCTTTATTTGAATAATGTTTAAGATTTTTAGTGTCCCACATTTTGGTTGACTAAACTGTGTGATGATTTTAGCACTTAATAAAAACCGTAAAATTTTAATACTGGAAAAGTCTCTAGTTTGCCTCCATTTTGCCAGTGATTAATCTTAAAGCCTGAAGAACAAGTGACAATGAAGGTCAGAAATACAGTTATTGGTATACTCTAGACTGAAACTCATGATTTGTCTAATTTTTCTATAATTCATTGTTCTTGAAATAGGTTAGATAAAGAGTGCAGATAATACAATAGATAAAGCTGTATTCTTAAAGAAGAAACGCAAGTTAACCATTACTGAGAACTTTGCATAGTCCAAATATGGCACAAAGCACTTTCAACATACACCATCTCACTTAATCTTCCCAATAGCTTTCTTAGGTAGGCATCATTATTAGTACTTCTTTACAGATGGGAAAACTGAGACCAAGAAAGATTAAATCTTTCTAAGTCACACAGCTAGTAAACGCTAGACACAAAACTTGAAGCTAGGCAGTTGGAAAGAAAATATGCTTAGACCTCATTCAATTTGCCATCTATTAGTAAATCTCCACTTGGTCCACTTGTTAAATTAGCAGATGTATCACCCTCCTTTAAAAACATGCTGATTCATGCCCAGGTCTACCACATGCCTGAAACTGATAAGGCTACTTCTTATATGTAAAGCACTAGAACAGTGACTGATACAGAGAAAATCGAAAGTAAAATTCTCTAATTGGTCTCTACGTTCACTAACTTTTCCAGGCAACCAACCACCTATGAGCCACAATTGACCAGAGAGGTGGTTATCTAGTGCATTAATTTCCATACTGAAAGAGTATTCCTTAGTCTTTCTGCCACAGAAGGACTGGATATGCCTGAATGTGTTAATTATTATTTATTGTTTCTCAATTCCCAAATGTTCTTTGGGATAAAGTTAAACCATAATTAGTTAAAGAGGTTAGCCACAAAAAATAACCTGCTACTCCATTCTGTGAAAAAAACACACACGAATGACAAACGCACCTGTATATAATCAAGTCTGTATTTCCTTAATATGGGAAAGAATCAAAAGTGTGACTACCCATATTGTCAAAGTTAGTGATTTTTTTTTTCCACAAAAATCTAGTGTCATTAAAATTTCCAAGAATGAAAAGACACCCATGGAATTAGACCTTAGTCATTTTTACACTGGGAACAAAGACTGTATATTCAAACCCTAAAGGCTGTATTATCACAGGTGAGATGCTTTATGTCTCTCTTATTTTTTCATTTAAAAGTGAAGAAGAAACAATAATGAGTCTCATAGAGTTCTTCTGAAATTAATTAAGCTTCTAAATGTAAGGTGCTTGGAACAATGCTGGGTGCATGTAAGTGCTACATCAATGCCTCTTCCTTCTTTGTCTATACACTTAGGTTTTTAGGACTGTGAGTAAACACACTATGTTACGTGTTAATTAATAACTTCAAATCAATCACTTCAAAGTCTTATTTTCAATGTAGTCAAGAACCTTGATGATGTATTTTACCTTTTAGGAACACGTGTTATTTTAGCTCTGTAAATGATTAAGATCACTGGCGTTGACAGCCTTAAAAGTGTCTTCGGTCCAGTGATCAGTGACTGAAAAAGAGCTACATTTCATAACTGATGTGATATCCTTTCCCTTGAGAGGCAGAGCTGTCATATTGATAGTAATATTGTATTTCCAGAATGAGCATCTGAACCATGGTATTAACCCTCGGACATTCTACACAATGTCAGCAAGGCTTTAATGCTAAGACTATTGGAAAGCTGAAAATGTCAAGCAAACAATTTGAACATATTTCTTAAGTCTGCACAATTATCAAATACTTATTTTGACTTGTGAAATATTGAAACTGTGTCTTGTTTGAGTTTCCCTTTAGCATAACAGACTCCAATTTGGGCATTTCTGAATATATTTACAGAAGGAAGAGCAGCTGACAGGATGTCCTGATTTGACTCAGTGAAATGGAAGAGAAGTTCCATGCACTAGGATTGCTGGAGGTCAGAGTTTGTGTTGCTGAAATCATTCTTTAGCCTCTTTCATCTCCTTCATGTGCCCAGGGGCATGTGCTACAGGCCTGGAGGGCAAATAAGTGAACACATTAAGAAGCTGTTTTACTAAGACATCTAGGAATTTGAGAACAGGAGACTACAAACTTTGTGGTCTAATCCTTAAAAAGTGGGAAAATGGGAAGGAAGAACTTTTTTCCTCATTCAAGTGAAGAGACTACATGAATCACCTCAGAGGCTGAGACTTACAGAGCAGCGCCCAAAGAAGAAGAGCAGAGGGCCCTGGCTTGACCAGGAAATTGGACAGTCTCTCCTAGAATGAGGAACACAAACCGACAGATGTTTAAGAAGAAATCAGGGTAGGAGACGAGTGGATCCTGTGCTTGAGCAAATGTTGACAGAAGGAAATGGACTGCTCCCCATGATGGCTAAGAGATTAAATTCCCAACCATATTTAATTTCTACCTTTCGAGCAGATGAATGGAATTAAAAGGAGCTTACTGGTATGATATAGCGGTAAGAATCCCATTTGGAAGGCCAAACAGGATGCTTTCAAAGCCTGACTTGATCATTGTAAATGAATATGATGATAATACTGACCTCAAAGTATTTGAAGGAGGATTACATGAGTTAATTTATGCAACTGGAATTTTCAAACATCACTGATGGGTCTGCAAATGAAACAACTCATCTGAAAACCGACCTGTCAGTTTCTCATAATGGTAAGTATCTACCTAATTTATGAACCTTCTAAATATTTATTCAAGAAAATTAAAACACATATAGAGAGAGTAATATCACCTTACACTAGAATGCATCTCTCTAAAAGTATACATAAAATGTCTAACATTAGGAGTGATTTTTCTCTGAACTATAGAATTATGGTGCATATTCTCTCTCTTTAGGGTAATTTTAGAAAATTAATTAAAAATATCTTGGTGTATGGAATAATTTTATTTGTATTTCTCTAATGATTATGTGATTTTACCATTGGAGCCAGATCTGAGGAACACGGGAGAGATTTCCTTTGTCTACATATGATTGATACTAATAAGTGATTCCCTAAAGTGTTCTTTTACAATTTCCACAGCGTTGTGCTGGGTGAGCATAACAAATACTGAGAGACTGTTAGGTTCTGAGAAATTTCTAGGGAGAGAAGACATTTAACTGGCTCAAAAAGAGAGAGAGAGAAAAAAAAACTCTGTAAAGTAAATGCTGTTATTTCAATAGAAGGAATAGAGACAAGTCAGAATTAAAGATCATTACCTTGCCTAGTAATAGATAAGGGTTAGAGCCAATGTTAACAACAACAACAAACTAAAGAGCTGAATGAACCCCCAAATCCATGTTTCCTTTGTTATACCGTACTGTTACATTCATTTTTGCTGGGTTTTCTTTGGTTTGATATGGTTTTGTCCTATCATAAATAGTATTTCCTTAAAACTTCCCGTTTATTGGGATGTAGGAGCTCAGCTTTTGTTTTTTTAAATTGCCTCTTTTCTCTGCTTTTAATATAGGGGAAAGTGGCATATCGGGGAAAGGGTATCCACTGGTGTCCAAAGGAGCTTCACTGATTTTTGCTTTTGGTTGCTAAATTTGTCTAACTCTTAACCTGTAAGACTTGTCATGCCTGCCTTGTATGAGATTATATGTAGGTGCCATTTTAAAGTCCAGGACCCCAGACTTTTTCTCTATGTATCCAAGTTCCACCTCTGGAAGTCTATTTGTGCTATTTCAAAGGCCTCCCTGTGTTCCTTGCACTTCTATGCCTCTAGCCAGTCACCAGCAATTATTGTGCACTCTTTTTTACACATTCAGGCCATGGTGATCCAGGAAGCGGCTATAAAATCATACATTTAGCTGTATCTACTTATGATACTCAATTATCCTGTGGCTTATAAAAATACGTGAACATCTAGATCCCTGCCTAAAAGTTTTAAATAACGTCTTACTATGCCTCGGGATACATGTTACAAACTCATATATACTTGAGCTCCAACATATCTGTTTAGACTATGATGGCCCTCTCCCACATTTCATGCACCTATGGACCTAGAGGCCAGGAAAAATCATCCTTAAACCTCCCCTTACTCTCTCTTTTCCTCCTTCTGTTTCCCTGACTTGCCAGTCAATCCCTTAGTCCGGAGAGGGCAAATCTTTCTTTTATTTATTTATTTCAATGTAATTTTTAAAATCTATTAAAGATCAGCAAGTTTAAATGGCTTAGGCACCAAGAGAAAAAGAGGAATTATCCTATCAAAGAAACCCTCTGCTCTGCTCTTTCTGGGATAGTTTTGGATATTTTAAACAATATTTAAATGAAATCAACATATACCTTTTCCCTCAAAAGTTTCTATTCGTAAGACTATTATCTTTCTGCAAAATCTCATTCATACTATCAGAATCTAAACTTTAGCTGAATTTTTATATTTGCATTCTTTCTAGATTCATTGTAAAATACTGTCTCCTACTCCTGATATAGGCAAACAAAGTCTTAAGTTAACTAAGGAGAGGGTTTTACTTAAGTGAAGGCAAAAGACCAAAAAAACACATAAATATTTTATTAAAATGAATGCTAATTACTAAATATGCTTCTTATTGTCAAAAAATATGGCTGGGACTTCTTCCTAAATGTTCTCCGAAGTGCCATATTTTCTATATCTTAGTGACTCTGCATGATTCTTCTTCCTGGAAATGCTACAGCATCTTTCATTTTATTTTACTTATATAACTAATATAAACTTCTGAAAGTTGAGTATGTATTATTTTTGGTATAAAATTTTCTTTAATGCTTTAAGGACTGAATGGGCTCCAGCCTTATAAACGATTGGCAAGTGTTTCTATGCAGTAGGTATGGTTCTGTCTTTGAGGAACTTCAAGACAAATGCGTATAGATAATTTTTTGTAAAGAGCCAGATAGTAAATATTTTAGGTTTTGTGGGTGATCTCCATCCCATTTCTTGTTCCCTTCCCCTTCATCCTCCTTGTTCTCCTTCTCCTCTACCTTTTGCAATATTTTAAACATTCAAAGACCATTCTTAGCTCACAGGCCTTGCTGCAATTCCCCCAGTGTGCTATAGTTTGTTGACCACTTTTCCAGATCAAGGGGATAGATAATAAATACACACATACACAAATGTGTGTGTGTGCACATAGGAAGTGAATGTTGAAATAAAAAAATGAGTGTATCCATCTGACAAAGGTCTAATATTCAGAATCTACAAGGAACTTAAACAAATTTACAAGAAAAAAGCAAACAACCCCATTAAAAAGTGGGCAAAGGATATGAACAGACACTTCTCAAAAGAAGACATTTATGCAGCCCACAGACACATGAAAACATGCTCATCATCACTGGTCATTAGAGAAGTGCAAATCAAAACCACAGTGAGATACCATCTCAGGTCAGTTAGAATGGCAATTATTAAAAAGTCAGGAAGCAACAGATGTTGGCAAGGCTGTGGAGAAATAGAAACTATTTTAAACTATTGGTGGGAGTGTAAATTAGTTCAACCATTGTGGAAGACAGCATGGCGATTCCTCAAGGATCTAGAACCAGAAATATCATTTGACCCAGAAATCCCATTACTGGGTATATACCCAAAATTTATAAATCATTCTACTATAAAGACACATGCATGTGTATGTTTATCGCAGCACAGTTCACAATAGCAAAGACTTGAAACCAACCCAAATGACCATCAATGATAGACTGGATAAAGAAAACGTGGCACATATACACCATGGAACACCATGCAGCCATAAAAAGAATGAGTTCATGTCCTTTGCAGAGATATGGATGAAGGTGGAAGCCATCATTCTTGGCAAACAAACACAGGAACAACAACAACAACAACAACAACAACAAAAAAACACCACATGTTTTCACTCAGAAGTGGGAGATCAGTAATGAGAACACATGGACACAGGGAGGGGAATATCACACACTAGGGCCTGTTGGGGGTTGGGGGGCAAGGGGAGGGAGAGCATTAAGACAAATACCTAATGCATGAGGGGCTTAAAACCTAGGTGCAGCAAACCACCATGGCACATATATACCTATGTAACAAACCTGAATGTTCTGCAATGTATTCTAGAAATTAAAGTAAAATTTAAAAAAATAGAAAAAAAGAAAATGCGTGTATGGCTATTTTAAAAAGATATGTCAGAGTAATGACTTCCTTTGGAAAAGGTGACATTTGGGGAAACATCTGTAATGTAGTGAATAAAATAATGAGACGTGTGAAGAACCAAGAGAAGATCTTACAGGCAAAAGAAATATCAGGTAAAAATTTTGTGAGCTGAGAAACAAAAACAAGCTATATGTCTTGAATGGAACAAATAAGTTAAAGTGTGATAAGAGATAAGATCAGAGATGAAGATAAAGATAATGTTGTATAGAGTGTTATAGGCAACTATAATTCTTAAGGATTTACTCTAAGTGAAATGAGAAGACACTGGGGGGCAAATGCACCTGACCCAGGAGTTCGAGAAGCTTAACGATGGCATTTGGTGGAAGCTGGAGGGACTGCAGGCCCAGATGTTGCTCAATACACATACCAACAATATGTGTCAGCAAGTCTGATACCATGTCCGTGCACTGCTCCAGCCCTTCACACCATACTGACCTTCTAAACATTAACACTCATCTGCCACTTAACTTCCGCTTACCAATTACATGCTGATATGGTCTGAATATGGTTTGTCCACAGTAAAACTCATGTTGAGGCTCAGTCTTCAAAATGGTGGTGTTGACAGGTGTTGCCTTTAAGAATGATTAGGTCATTAAAATGGATTACTGTCTTTTTTTATGAGACTGGGTTAGTTCTCATGGGAATGGATTTGTTCTCTTGGAGATAGATTAGCTCCCATGAAAGTGAGTTGTTATAAATGGGGTTGCCACCATGTTACCATTTTTTGGCATGCATTCATTTGCCCTTCCACTTTTCTACCACGTTATAACACAGCATGAGGCCCTTCCCAGATGCAGCCATTGGATATTGAACTTCCCACCCTGCAGAACCATAAGCTAAATAAACCTCTTTTTTCATAAATTACCCTGTCTTAGGTATTCTGTTATAGAAAAAAAAAAGTACTAAGACATATGCAAATTTCTAAGAATTCCAGTAAAATGAAATGATAGATATGTAGATAGATATATGGGTGGGTAGATAGATTTTTTGCCAGTATATAAATGAAAAGTACAAAAGTCAAAGAAGAAAAGAGGTTTCAGGAAGGAGAAACTGATCAAGTTGGTCAAATATTTTGAGTGGATGTTAGTCAAATGTGGACTGCAGGACTGAGAACAGATTTAAATTTGGTAAGTATTGAGGGCTAGGAGCATTGACCAAAATGGATTCAGGGATGTTGGGGAGATGAAAAGCGAATCATAGTGGATTGAACAGAGATAGATATGACACAGCAGAAACAAGTCCGTAACTTCGTTGAGAAATTTTGCAACAAAGAAAAGCAGACAAAAAAACAGGCATCTGCTGGAAAGTGTTTATTATTAAGAAGGAAAATATTGAAACAAGATTTATTCATATCATTAATTATAGAGGTAGAGATTAATGATTCAGACAAAAGAGGGAAGTCTGTGAAGACAAATTTCTGATTTGATGGAAGGTGATAGAATGTTGCCCTCCCTTCTGGGTTTTTCTTTTTTTTTTTTTTTTGAGCTGGAGTCTTGCTCTGTCACCCACGCTGGAGTGCAGTGGCCCAGTCTCAGCTCACTGTAAACTCTGCCTCCCAGATTCAAGAGATTCTCGTGGCTTAGCCTCCTAAGTAGGTAGGATTACAGGCGTGTGCCACCATGCCTGATTAATTTTTGTATTTTTAGTAGAGATGGGGTTTCACCATGTTGGTCAGGCTGGTCTTGAACTCCTGACCTCAAGTGATCTGCCCTCCTCGGCCTCCCAAAGTGCTGGGATTACAGGCATGAGCCACAGTGCCCAGCCCTTCCTTTTTATCTCAAATGTCCCCTTCTACTATAATCTTTACTTATACAAATAATTTGTAGCTTTGTTTTGTTTATACAGCTTTCTATTATCTTCATGTGATAGAGTAATTTATCCTTAACTAGGTTGAAATCTCTGAAACAAAAAACTAACATAGTACATTATTTTTGTAAGCGGCTATCACCTTTTTGTTTAATTATGATTATCATTTTGACTATTTGAAAAATGAGTGTATGTATATACACACACATATATAGATATAGATGAAGTCCTTTTTATATGACTTAATTATCTTAATTAGGATATTATGAGGAATAATCAGGACCTAATGTGTTGAACAAATGAGCTCTGATTTTTTTTCATTTGTGTTTCTTCTGTATAATATAATATACCTTCATGGAGTCATTCATAATTACTCATAACTATTTTTGAAAATACATTAGTATAAATATATTTTACCATCAGAATATTCACTAGTAGCTATAGATGGTAATGGTTAATTTTTTTTATACGTCAGAGAATATCATGATATAAGATCCAACTTATGAAGCCAGTTGTTCAGTGTTCAACCGTATGCAGCAATTGGTTGTTCTATTAAGTGCAGGGAGTTCAAATGCCTAGAATAAGTGTTTAATTATGAGTCAAAAGTAATTTAGTGGTGCCTGAGTATACAGTTTAATAATGACACATCAATTTGCATTTAAATATTCACAAGTTCACTGCCTTTTGAGAGAGTCTATTCAGTTATAAAATAAGCTTTTGAAGAAACATGTCTGGTTGATTAACAGCTGGGAATAGCACCAATGTTATACAGATAAGCTATTGACACTACCACATATGAAATTACACAAAAGTTATTTTATCAATGTAAGTTTTAACCTACTGAAATGCATAATTCAAAAAAAAATTGACATATACAATATCAAAAATGATTAACAAAATAGTAAAAATTCATGAATAAAATTATCTGTATTGTTGAAATATTTAAATACCATAATAAATTTAAAAATGTTTGCCAATCCAAACAGAAATGTTATTTTTTTATTTTGCTATTACACATTTCTTATCTATAATATAGAAAAGGAGACAATATACTACCTTTTACCCCTTAATCTTGGCTATAAATACAAAGAGCAAAAGTTCTTTGTTTAAAACTAGCAAAGTGTACAAACTAATTTACTGCACGGATGGTCATGATTGATGCTTTCTACTCATTTCAGACCTCCTATAAGTACAATACACTTGTAATTTTGTTGAGGCCGTCTATAACACATACCAATGAAAAATCACATTTAATCAACAAGAGCAAAGATTGTGATTTGTGCAGTCCAATGCATTTCCATGTCATAAATGCAAATTTGTATAAACACTATCTCTAGTATCTTAAGGAATACTGTGAAGAGTTAATGCTAAAGAAACCACAGGATTAAAAATCAATCTCAATAATACTAAGAACAAAATCCTATGATCTATAGCGAAGACTATAGCTTATTTTACGGAAAATACACTTACTTAGTTCCCATTTGAAAACTCTATTATTAATTTTACTTTGGCTTCCAAGTCCTGTCGCTAAAACTTAAAATATGTGTGTCCTATTCTGTTGAAAATAGGGAAATTGAGTAAAGCTACAATAATTAGATCTGGACCTGGAGAAAAAAATAATGTATAAATATATTGTTATTCATTATTTTAAAATAAATGTTACTTTCCTGTATTTTTAAAATAATTATTACTCATCTGACTTTGGCTCATTCCCTAAAATGCATCTGCCCAATGTTTCCATCATATATAATTGTTAATCATCAGTGCCTGCTGTGACGGGTAGCATTCTCTCTCCAGTGTTTGAATGTGAGAGAGATGACAAAGTGATCATCTTGCAGCTCAGTATTGATTACACATCTGTTCTTTATACCGTGAATAAATTGCAGTCCCACCTGGCAATATCTCTATTATTGTCATTCTAGGTACCAAAATTCCAATAGTTTGATTCTGAATTAATCGATTCCACTTTGATTTCTGGGTGTTAGGATGGTGGTTTAGCTAATCCAACAAAATAAATCACAAAACATTTTTGTTTTGATTTTCCACTTTTAATTGTTTTGTTTTGCTGCTTATCAAGTTTCCTTTGACCACTGCATTCTTACCCAGATCAAATAAGAAATTAGAGAGACAGGAAGACACGAGGACACATTTCCTACCTTCGGTGTCTACTCTTACACATGCTACTTGTGCACTTGACTTTATAATTCATGGAACATCAGATATGACCCTCCCCATAAGGTGTCTGACTATTACGAGAGTAAAAGTCCTTGCAAGAACTACTCAGATAAGCCCTGTCAGGTAACAAGAGCTAGTCTATAAAGTTGTACATAGTTATCAACAAATGTCCAAAATTTATGTTTCCTAGATGATCAATATCATGTTGATGCTGACATTCAAACAGATGTTAACCAAGATATTCTGCCACAGCTTCGTGGACTAGAGCTTGAAGATTCTCTTTGTGGTCGCTGACACAGCCATTGCAATGGGGAAATCACTTCTAAATCGTTCATTTCAAGCCATGATGTAACGACAAAAAAGATAAACAAATCTTAATAGCCTTGTGTTGCTCATTTTGCTTTGGGTTCCTACAGATATGAATATGTGACAACGTAAAAGACTCATGGTTAACATACAATGGCCATTATTTATCAAACAGATCCTTTGACAACCCTGTTCCAGATGAATCAGAAAAAAGCATCAGTACCAATAAGATAATATTGATAAGGAAGATATTTATTTCCAAGAATCAGTAATGCACATAAATACAAATCAAAAGGAGCTATGAAAATTCAGGCTAAATGCAACAAGTAGTCGCGTATTTATTCATTCATTTAATAAGTATGAATTACATTCAACTTAGAATGGACTGAGTTCGAGCAAAGAACACAATTATAGAAGCATCTTTGTGCTTGATCTAATGGTGCTTAAAAACAAAAGTAATCAGCATCTATTGCATAGGTTTTATTAGACAAACACAATTTGAGGTATGTTACAAGATGGGAGGGCAACAATGAAATTTAAAACTTTTAATTATATTTTTGCAGAATTGCTATTAATATATCTGCAGATGTTTATGAACTGGCCATCTTTACTTCTATCTTGAAATTAATTTAAATGTGCCCCTAGTTAAGGTAAAACATTTTTTAAAAGTAAGTCTTTTAACAATAAGAGCCTTTGATGTTTCATGGCATTCAAATTTCTTTTAATTAGTAACTTCTGTTTTCTTTTTTGAAAAACTTTTAACCTAATGCTTTATTTGCTTCTAATTTGTAGAATTGTTTCAAAAGCAAGCAATAAATAATGCAATTTTAATTATATAAACAACTTATTTGAATATTTTGAAAAATTATTAATGAAAATATTAATTTTTTGTGTTTTTAGTAGAGACAGGGTTTCACCATGTTAGCCAGGATGGTCTTGATCTCCTGACCTCATGATCCACCTGCCTCGGTCTCCCAAAGTGCTGGGATTACAGGAGTGAGCCACTGCACCTGTCTCAAAAAAAAAAATAAATTGTAAATGCTAATGACATCACCTCTCAAAGATAATTTTTACTTCTCAGTATTATTTTTTTGATGATAAAAATATATTTTATATAATTGTTAGATCACTTGTAGATCATGTTACTCTTAAACATCTCTGGAAATCAGTTAATATAAATGAATAAACACATTTGAAAGGGCCAAATTTCTAATTATTTAAAATTGCATATACTCTGAAATAAATTCATAAAATACTTTGTTAGGTATCAGAAAAAAAAAAAAAAAACTATTGGAAAAGAATTCGAGAAAGATTTTAGCGGATATGAAGAAATAATTGAGTGCTTGACATCTAACTTTGTAGGTCAAAACCTGAAAAGGCAACATCTGAAAATAAACTGATATAAAATTGTGGAATTTTTGTTGAGAGTTAGATTGGAGATTTCATTAAAAAAAAAAAAAAAAAAAAAAAAAAAGAGTATGTGACCTGGATTTCAGAAGGCACAAAGAACGAAGGAAGAGTTAGTTAAGAGCCAGAAGCCAGTTAAGGCGCTGGAACCTTGAAATAGTGGACGGATAGGATCAAGGTCACCTGTGAACACAGCCCACATGGTCAGGGAGGAGGTGAAAACATAAAAGAAATTAAATTCTAGCTTTCTTGTTATGAGAAATAGATATTGGGGGCATTTAGGTTTTTCTGAGCTAAAGTTTAATAGCAAGGTTAAGCCCATGAACTGACTGACTATAACATACTATATAGAATGTATTACCTTGTTGAATTAAGTGATCAGTAGTCAGTTTACTTTTATTCTATCTAAAAAGTTACCAAGTGATAAATAAGAATGCTGTGCACTAAGACAAACTTCAGGACACTCTTGCTATCTATTCCAAATGGGTTTATTATCTGTCATAAAATACTTTTAAAAATTAACTATATTTGATTTACATATTATAATATTTGTGTATATATTTGCAAATCCAAATGTACTGTCAATGAAAGAAAATTATATACACTGGTTGTAATTAGCAATAAACTATTTACAATGTGGGGTATACACGTTAATCAGTTATTCACAAAAAGACTATTGCAAATGTGTGTGTGAGAGAGTACAACACTCCAAGTGTGAGGTCATGTGGAAAAGACACATTTATGATTATATATTCAAAGGAGCATTCTGAGGCAATATAGAACATTAAATAAAACTTAGAATTGCATTTCAAATATAAACTGGACAAAAGCTACAGCAAAATGAATTAAAACTTCAGTCAAAAATTTGTATTGTTTAAGTTTAACTTTATGCTTATTTCCAAATTTTATGTTTAAATTAGTATATTTTTCTATCACTAACATATTTTAAATATTTAGAGCTATTTCAAAGGCTTTTATGACAGAAGACGTGTTACTGATTGTTTTAATGTGGACCTTCAAACTTATGTGCACAAAATATTACTTTAGTGTCCTATTTCTGAAGAGCATAAGGTTGCTAAATCATATAATTGTTTTGTCTTTAACTCCCTATGAAGTAGTAAGGAGTAAGATTAAATAATAATATAGAAAGTATGTGACTAGCAACAACTAAAATGAATATATGGCTTAGTGCACAATTCAGTGAGTAAGAAAAAGATATCATTTTAGGAAAATAATAAAACCTTGACTTTTTATCTTCTTTCACCATAGCAGTAGAAAGCAAATTATATCTCATTCAAAAATCCTCTTTGCCCTTACATTGGATTTGAAATATCAAACATTATAAAGTTTGTACTCTATTGAAGGGAGTGATTGAGGGGCATCTTGTCCTCAATGCTGTCTTTTTCATGTAGATATTCATTATCATGCATAATCCACTGACTGCAAAGTAACTGAAAGCCAGGTTTTTGCTGAGACAGGCCTTGTTCATGTGTTTCTGCACTATTTCAGACTCTAATCCATTAAGTCAATGGAAGATCACAGAAAGCCTGAGGCATGTAAATTGTGTGTGTGTGTCTGTGTGTGTGTGCCCGTGTGTGAGCGCGCATGTGTACAGCAATGATAGAGAGAACAGTATATTCTTTGTAGTTAATTTTTAGAAAAGTAGGCCAGATGCGGTGGCTCATACCTTTAATCTCAGCACTTTGGGAGGCCGAGGTGGGTGGATCACAAGGTCAAGAGATCGAGACCATCCTGGCCAACATAGTGAAACCCCACCTTTACTAAACATACAAAAATTAGCTGCGTGTGGTGGCGGGCTCCTATAATCCCAGTTACTTAAGAGGCTGAGTCAGGACAATTACATGAACCCAGGAGGTGGAGGTTGCAGTGAGCCGAGATTGTGCCACTGCACTCCAGCCTGGCAACAGAGCAAGACTCCGTCTCAAAAAAAAAAAAAAAAAAAACACACACACAAAAAAAGTCATCATTTCCAAGATATGACCCAACTATACCATTACAACCACTATTAGTAGAGTAGTGAATGAGTTGCTGTGAAATATAGACTCAAAATATACAACTCAAACACAAAAGATGCTTTTTACATTTCTTTAAATGTTTATGTGGACATTAAGAGTTTGTTTCACGGTCAGATTTTCTCTGTACAATAATCCAAAGACTCCATCATTCATAGAGTATCACCAGCATCAGCTCGTTGCAGGGAGTGGAAAAAAAGAGGATTTTGAGAAGGAATAACTGCTCTTTAAGAGTTTTCTTTTTCTTTCTTGAAATGGTGTACACTGCTTCCCACAATCTATTTAATAGATCTCAGACACAAAAATCTACTAAATCAAGAGAACATGAGAAGGTAATACTATATGACCAGGAAGACAAAAAGATTTTTAAAAGACCACTAATATTCTCTGTAATATTCATTGTTTCTGGTTACCAAATATTCCTACAATCTGTCTACACATTGAACATACTTATCCATATCTCCAAATAGAAAATAACTGCATTTAGTTATTGCATCTGGTTCATTGTCTGGAACCTCTTGATCAACACACATTCTCTATAAGCTAGAACTCTGCAACCTACAAGAGAAGTTATATACACCAATCCACACATACTTCATATATCTTGATGAAGGAAGAATAGCCGCCAAAAATATCATCCATTTGGAAAAGGTAAGAATGGGATACATAGAGCAGTTATGGAACCCGGCTATGCAAGCACCAAGAAGATCCATTGTTTGGGTAGTTGAGGATACTTTTTGATCAGACCCCTGATTATGTTTGAGATAAATTCCCTTATCTATTTTATGCACATCTATTGGCTGTCTCTATAACATCCTTCCTTATGTATTATTATTCATTGTGACATCTAGCATTAGTTTGGATGACTATACCCCCTTGACTTCCATTCATATCCCATTTTCTGATTGTGCATGTTTGGTGACAGTGAAATTGTTTCATAATTACAAGCCTTGTGTTTTCATTGGTGATTAAGCACCTCAAAAACTTAAAAGATTTCTAGTCTATTATCATCATATGTAAATAATTATATCTAAACATATTTCTTAGAAATAATTAAGGCTTTCTTATATCCTTTCTCTCTCTCACTCTTTCCCTCACTCCTCTTGGAAAAAAAGGCTTTGATGAGAAGAAAACATGAGTACATGTGTCTTTTTGATACAATAATTTCATTTCCTTTCAATATACACCCAGTAATGGGATCGATGGGTTGAATAGTAGTTCAATTCTTAGTTCTTTGAGAAGTCCCCACAGGGAATCAACTCAGGTACATATGCATGGTGGACTGGATAGAGAAAATATGGTACGCCTATACCATGGAATACTACACAGCTATTAAAAAAGAATAAAATTGTATTATTTGCAGCAACATGGATGCAGCTGGAGGCCATTTTCCTAAGTGAATTAACACAGAAACAAAAATCCAAATACTGTGTGTTCTCACTTATAAGTGGGAGCTAAACATTGAGTGCACATGGACATAAAGATGGAAAAAACTGTCATGGAGGACTACTAAAGGGTGAAGCAGGGTGGGGGGTAAAGGCTGAAAAACACCCCCCTGGGTGCTATGTACCTGGTAATAGTACCTGGGTACCATACCTGGGTAATAGATTCATTCGTACTCCAAACTGCAACATTACACAATGTATCTTTGCTCCAAACCTGCCCATGTACCCCCGATTCTAGAATAAAAGTTGAAAAAAAAGAAAAAAAAGTCCTTTCTCTTATTTCTGCTACAATGCTGAATTGCATTTCACTGAGAAATAGTTAAAAATCATTGTAACTCAAGACATTTGTATTCTAATCTCCTACCTTTTGGATCTAGAGGCAGGCTGGTTTTGTGTTATTGTGAAAAACCCAAATAAGATAGGATACTTCCTTTTATTTATGCTTTTAAGCCATCAATTTTCATCTGAGCTCATTTCGCTTTCCTGAATTTCTATGCTACAAGGAACAATGAAGTAGTATTTTACCTCTTCCTGTCACTTTTGCCTAGAAAAATGTCCTTAACTGGAGCCAATTTTGTCCTCCAGGGGCAATTTGGCAATGTCTGAAAACTTTCTTAATTGTTACGACTGTGGGAAAAGTCCATTGTCTTCTAATGGGCAAGAGATATTGCTAAACACACAATAATGCGCAAGATAGTGCCCCAGGAGAAACAAGCATCCTGCCCAAATATTGATATTGCCACTGTTTAGAAAATCTGTCTGAGAACTACAGCTCAGGAAGTATTTGCTCTACCCTCTAAATTATCTCATGAAATGATTTTTCCATTTTCTGCCACTATAAACAAATTAATATACATCTCTCTTACCTGACACCTAACTACTGAAGCCAGAGTATGAAGGTCTACCATCAAACAACTGATGCCAATATCATGTTTAGTTGTTGTTGTTGTTATTTAAATAACGGTACTACTCTACTTCAAGCTAATAATTTCTGTATTGTTTAGGGTGAAATTAACTGCCTTAAAAATGGGCCTCGTAATATGAAAGTCATAGATCAAATAAAATAGTAACTGACTTCTTGTTTACATAAAAGTCCAGAATTCCTGTGGCTCTGCTCTCCACAGGGATATCCCTGGTATAAGACTAGTGAAAGAAAAAAGAAAAACTGGAAAAGGCATATCTCCTTTAAAAATATCTGACATGCTGAAGTTGCTTATCAGCTTAAGGAGATTTTGGGCTGAGACGATGGGGTTTTCTAAATATACAATCATGTCATCTGCAAACAGGCACAATTTGACTTCTTCTTTTCCTAACTGGATACCTTTGATTTCTTTCTCTTGCCTGATTGCCCTAGCCAGAACTTCCAACACTATGTTGAATAGGAGTGGTGAGAGAGGGCATCCCCATCTTGTGCCAGTTTTCAAAGGGAATTTTTCCAGGTTTTGCCCATTCAGTATGATATTAGCTGTGGGTTTGTCATAAATAGCTCTTATTATTTTGAGGTACGTTCCATCAATACCAAATTTATTGAGCGTTTTTAGCATGAAGGGCTGTTGAATTTTGTCAAAAGCCTTTTCTGCATCTATTGAGATAATCATGTGGCTCTTGTCTTTGGTTCTGTTTATATGCTGGATTACGTTTATTGATTTGCGAATATTGAACCAGCCTTGCATCCCAGGGATGAAGCCCACTTGATCATGGTGGATAAGCTTTTTGATGTGCTGCTGAATCCGGTTTGCCAGTATTTTATTGACGATTTTTGCATCGATGTTCATCAGGGATATTGGTCTAAAATTTTCTTTTTTTGTTGTGTCTCTGCCAGGCTTTGGTATCAGGATGATGTTGGCCTCATAAAATGAGTTAGGGAGGATTCCCTCTTTTTCAATTGATTGGAATAGTTTCAGAAGGAATGGTACCAGCTCCTCCTTGTACCTCTGGTAGAATTCAGCTGTGAATGCATCTGGTCCTGGGCTTTTTTTGGTTGGTAGGCTATTAATTATTGCCTCAATTTCAGAGCCTGCTATTGGTCTATTCAAGGATTCAACTTCTTCCTGGTTTAGTCTTGGGAGAGTGTAAGTGTCCAGGAAATTATCCATTTCTTCTAGATTTTCTAGTTGATTTGCGTAGAGGTGTTTATAGTATTCTCTGATGGTAGTTTGTATTTCTGTGGGGTCGGTGGTGATATCCCCTTTATCATTTTTAATTGCGTCTATTTGATTCTTCTCTCTTTTCTTCTTTATTAGTCTTGCTAGCGGTCTGCCAATTTTGTTGATCTTTTCAAAAAACCAACTCCTGGATTCATTGATTTTTTGGAGGGTTTTCTGTGTCTCTATCTCCTTCAGTTCTGCTCTTATCTTAGTTATTTCTTGCCTTCTGCTAGCTTTTGAATGTGTTTGCTCTTGCTTCTCCAGTTCTTTTAATTGTGATGTTAGAGAGTCAATTTTAGATCTTTCCAGCTTCCTCTTGTGGGCATTTAGTGCTATAAATTTCCCCCTATACACTGCTTTAAATGTGTCCCAGAGATTCTGGTACGTTGTATCTTTGTTCTCATTGGTTTCAAAGAACATCTTTATTTCTGCCTTCATTTCGTTATGTAGCCAGTAGTCATTCAGGAGCAGGTTCTTCAGTTTCCATGTAGTTGAGCGGTTTTGATTGAGTTTCTTAGTCCTGAGTTCTAGTTTGATTGCACTGTGGTCTGAGAGACAGTTTGTTATAATTTCTGTTCTTTTACATTTGCTAAGGAGTGCTTTACTTCCAATTATGTGGTCAATTTTGGAATAAGTGCGATGTGGTGCTGAGAAGAATGTATATTCTGTTGATTTGGGGCGGAGAGTTCTATAGATGTCTATTAGGTCTGCTTGGTGCAGAGATGAGTTCAATTCCTGGATATCCTTGTTAACTTTCTGTCTCGTTGATCTGTCTAATGTTGACAGTGGAGTGTTGAAGTCTCCCATTATTATTGTATGGGAGTCTAAGTCTCTTTGTAAGTCTCTAAGGACTTGCTTTATGAATCTGGGTGCTCCTGTATTGGGTGCATATATATTTAGGATAGTTAGCTCTTCCTGTTGAATTGATCCCTTTACCATTATGTAATGGCCTTCTTTGTCTCTTTTGATCTTTGATGGTTTAAAGTCTGTTTTATCAGAGACTAGGATTGCAACCCCTGCTTTTTTTGTTCTCCATTTGCTTGGTAGATCTTCCTCCATCCCTTTATTTAGAGCCTATGTATGTCTCTGCATGTGAGACGGGTCTCCTGAATACAGCAGGCTGATGGGTCTTGACTCTTTATCCAGTTTGCCAGTCTGTGTCTTTTAATTGGAGCATTTGGTCCATTAACATTTAAGGTTAATATTGTTATGTGTGAACTTGATCCTGCCATTATGATATTAACTGGTTATTTTGCTCGTTAGTTGATGCAGTTTCTTCCTAGCCTCGATGGTCTTTACATTTTGGCATGTTTTTGCAATGGCTGGTACTGGTTGTTCCTTTCCATGTTTAGGGCTTCCTTCAGGGTCTCTTGTAAGGCAGGCCTGGTGGTGACAAAATCTCTAAGCATTTGCTTATCTGTAAAGGATTTTATTTCTCCTTCACTGATGAAACTTAGTTTGGCTGGATATGAAATTCTGGGTTGAAAATTCTTTTCTTTAAGAATGTTGAATATTGGCCCCCACTCTCTTCTGGCTTGTAGAGTTTCTTCTGAGAGGTCTGCTGTTAGTCTGATGGGCTTCCCTTTGTGGGTAACCCGACCTTTCTCTCTGGCTGCCCTTAAGATTTTTTCCTTCATTTCAACTTTGGTGAATCTGGCAATTATGTGTCTTGGAGTTGCTCTTCTCGAGGAGTATCTTTGTGGTGTTCTCTGTATTTCCTGAATTTGAATGTTGGCCTGCCATACTAGGTTGGGGAAATTCTCCTGGATGATATCCTGAAGAGTGTTTTCCAATTTGGTTCCATTTTCCCCCTGACTTTCAGGCACCCCAATCAGACGTAGATTTGGTCTTTTTATATAATCCCATACTTCTTGCAGGCTTTGTTCATTTCTTTTTCTTCTTTTTTCTTTTGGTTTCTCTTCTCGCTTCATTTCATTCATTTGATCCTCCATCGCTGATACTCTTTCTTCCAGTTGATCAAGTCGGTTACTGAAGCTTGTGGATTTGTCACGTATTTCTCGTGTCATGGTTTTCATCTCTGTCGTTTCATTTATGACCTTCTCTGCATTAATTATTCTAGCTATCAATTCTTCCACTCTTTTTTCAAGATTTTTAGTTTCTTTGCACTGGGTACGTAATTCCTCCTTTAGCTCTGAGAAGTTTGATGGACCGAAACCTTCTTCTCTCATCTTGTCAAAGTCATTCTCTGACCAGCTTTGATCCGTTGCTGGCGATGAGCTGCGCTCCTTTGCAGGGGGAGATGCGCTCTTATTTTTTTGAATTTCCAGCTTTTCTGCCCTGCTTCTTCCCCATCTTTGTGGTTTTATCTGCTTCTGGTCTTTGATGATGGTGACGTACTGATGGGGTTTTGGTATAGGTGTTCTTCCTGTTTGATAGTTTTCCTTCTAATAGTCAGGACTCTCAGCTGTAGGTCTGTTGGAGATTGCTTGAGGTCCACTCCAGAGCCTGTTTGCCTGGGTGTCAGCAGCAGAGGTTGCAGAAGATAGAATATTGCTGAACAGCGAGTGTACCTGTCTGATTCTTACTTTGAAAGCTTCCTCTCAGGGGTGTACTCCACCCTGCGAGGTGTGGGGTGTCAGACTGCCCCTAGTGGGGGATGTCTCCCAGTTAAACTACTCAGGGGTCAGGGACCCACTTGAGCAGACCGTCTGTCGGTTCTCAGATCTCAACCTCCGTGTTGGGAGATCCACTGCTCTCTTCAAAGCTGTCAGACAGAGTTGTTCGGGTCTGCACAGGCCTCTGCTGCTTCCCCTGTTGTTTTGTAGCTGTGCCCTGTCCCCAGAGGTGGAGTCTACAGAGACAGGCAGATTTCCTTGAGCTGCTGTGAGCTCCACCCAGTTCGAGCTTCCCAGCGGCTTTGTTTACCTACTTAAGCCTCAGCAATGGCGGGTGCCCCTCCCCCAGCCTCGCTGCTGCCTTGTGGTTAGATTGCAGACTGCTATGCTAGCAAAGAGGGAGGCTCCGTGGCCATGGGACCCTCCCGGCCAGGTGTGGGTATAGTCTCCTGGTGTGCCCGTTTCCTTAAAGTGCAATATTGGGGTGAGAATTACCCGATTTTCCAGGTGTTGTGTGTCTCAGTTCGCCTGGCTAGGAAAAGGGATTCCCTTCCCCCTTGCACTTCCCAGGTGAGGCAATACCTCGCCCTGCTTCAGCTCTCCCTGGTTGGGCTGTAGCAGCTGACCAGCACCGATTGTCCGGCACTCCCCAGTGAGATGACCCCAGTACCTCCGTTGAAAATGCAGAAATCACTGGTCTTCTGTGTCACTCGCACGGGGAATTGGAGACTGGAGCTGTTCCTATTCGGCCATCTTGCTCCGCCCCCACATTGGAGATAATAGAGTCATGGGGGTGGATCTTTCCTGTGCTATTCTCTCAAGAGTGAATAAGTCCCATGAGATTTGACGGTTTTATAAAAGGGATTTTCCCTGCACAAGTTCTCTTCTCTTGTCTGCCACCATGTGAGTTGTGCCTTTCACCTTCTGCCACTATGGTGAGACCTCCTAGCCACATGGAACTGTGAGTTCATGAAATACTTTTCTTTTGTAAATTGCCTTGTCTTGAGTATGTCTTTATCAGCAGCTTGAAATAGGCTAATCCAGTAAATTATATATCAGTAGAATGGAGTGCTGCAGAAAAGATATCCGAAAATATGGAAGCAACTTTGGAACTGGCTAAGAGGCAGAAGTTGAAACAGTTTGGAAGGCACAGAAGAAGACAGGAAAATGTGAGAAAGTTTGGAACTTCCTAGAGACCTGTTGAATGGCTTTGCCCAAGATGTTAATAGCTACATGGAAAATAAAGTCCAGGCTGAGGTGCTCTCAGATGGAAATGAGGAACTTGTTGGGAACTGGAGAAAAGGTGACCCTTGTTATGTTTTAATAAAGAGACCGGTGGCATTTTGTCCCTGCCATAGAGATTTGTGGAACTTTGATCTTCAGGGAGATAATTTAGGGTATCTGGAGGAAGAAATTTCCAAGCAGTAAAGCATTCAAGAGCTGACTTGTGTGATGTTAAAGGCATTCAGGATTTTTGTTTTTTGTTTATTCTTGAAATGGAGACTCACTCTGTTGTCCAAGTTGGAGTGCAGTGGTGCAGTCTTGGCTCACTGAAACCTCTGCCTCCTGGGTTCAAATTCTCCTGCCTCAGCCTTCTGACTAGTTGGGATTACAGGCACCTCCCACTATGACTGGATGATTGTTTGTATTTTTAGTAGAGATGGGTTTTCACTATGTTGGCCAAGCTGGTCTTGAACTCCTGACTTCAAGTGATCTGCCACCTCAGCCTTCCAAAGTGCAGGGATTGCAGGTGTGGGCCACCATGCCTGACTGGCATTAGGTTTTATAAGGGAACCTTATAAAATTGAACTTTTAAAGCCTTCATAATTACTGGTAGAAAATGCATGCCACCCAAATGAACAAGTGAACATGGGAATGCATGTCAACTGTAATGAGAGGTTTCAAAAACCATCACTCTTGCATTCTAGTGGCTCCCACTAGAAGTCACATACAGAGGATTGAACCCTAATGCCCCAATCTTGACTGTGGATAGAAAACTTTCCATTCAACTAGGATTCACCCTCATCTCTGGATGCATTTGGAAAATCCTCTGTCATAGCCTTGCCTAACTACATTGTTTGTGTGTGCATGTGTGTATATTCGTAGTGGTGGTTCCTCATTCCTTCTAGCCTTAATGACTAAGATATGTGTGTTTGAGTGTGTGTGTGTGTGTGTGTGTGTGTGTGTGAACAACAGTTTATTGGAGGTGATTGTATAGTTAAATACAAAGTAAGAGACAGACAGACAAGGTGAGGTTCATATGAGAGGCTTCCCCTATATAAACTTGCTATGAGGAGATTTTAATTTTTACTTACATCCTCCACATACCTCCTACGATTAGCCATTCTAGGCTAAAATATTTTGATGCTGTCTACATTCTGTTGCCACACTGAGATGCATGATATGATCCCCACTGAATGAAGAATTAGCCAAACAATGTAAAGAACCGTATAGTAAGAAAAATCTGACATCCTTAATACCTAAAATAATCACCTGAAGATTTGTGTTACTGGTATATTACTCAAGGTGGAAGTTTTTATAGTGACTTGTGTCACTAGAACACTGTAAAGTAAGAAAAACTCTTGAACCATAGCTGTTCTAAAACCTGAATAAAACAAACATTTCATCAAAATTATCAACCAAAAATGAACCAGATTATACAAAATTATGAAAAGGAAAACAAGAGAGAATAAAGAGAAAAGTAGCATCCATACACACAGAGACGGCTAGCTCTCCAGACAACATGCTTCCAAAGCACACAAATAGAACTTCTTACTCCACAGAAAATTAAAGGACATTAGCACATTTGTACAACAAATGAAATAATAAAGTAAATTAGGAAAGGAAAATTCAGAAATGATGTTATAACTCAGAAAATAATTTAAAATACAAGAAATAAATTAGTTTATAAACAAGAATCAAACTAGAGAAATTATAAACGCAAATAACCACAACTGATATCATCTCAAAATAAATAGATGAAAGGAACGATACCTTTTAAAATAAACAAAATCTTAAAATGATTTCAGTAAAATTTTCAAAGATTAATAAAATCTAGTATACAGAAAATAGGAGTCACTAAGCAGAGGACCAAATCAGGGAAACAGAACTAACACTAAAAAATTAAGTAAAATCACTTTTCTAAAATTAAAAAAAAAATAGTGAAACATTGAAACTGCATATTAAGGAACACATTGTGTATCTGGGATTATTGAACCAGAATTAACATTATTAAAACATATTCTAATACAATTACTGACTTTACATAAAAAAGCATTATATGAGCATCTAGGCAAAAAAAAAAAAAAAAAAAAAAAAAAAAACTTAGATGTAAGAGAGAGGGAATATTATATTACATCAGGTTTTGAAAACAATTGTTTTAGTAAGCAAAAAGTAAACTAACATTTAATATATTCTAGAAAATAATATGTGGGCCAAAGACTTTCAAATTCAAAGAACTCAAAATAATTAGAATTTATAAAATTCAGAAACAAACTATTATCAAAATGCAGGAATGTAGTAAGTCGATTGGATAATAATATTTATGTAATTAAAATGACTAAAAAGACATTGACACAAGGATGATGGTAAACATGACATGTATGGTTGTTAGTAGAGCTAAATATAAATGACAATGGAGACATAACTACAAAAGATGTGGAGAGAATGGGAGGAGCATATGTAAAAATGAGTTTTAGTAATTAAATTTATATTGGTAATGCTATATTATCTTGAGACTGCTGTTTTTGTAATGTGCTAAAATGCAAATTAATTATTATGAGATATTTCTAATTCTATCATCCCCAGGGTCTTGGAGAACTAAGATTCTCTCAGTGTGGAAGAAATGAGATACAGATGCAACAGAGAAGAGATTAAGCAACAAAACCCTTAGACCTGATTTGAATGTAAAATATCAGTATGAATACCTGAAGATTTTGTCTTAAAAAATTACACAAAATTACAAATGCATATTTTCTATCTCTTTTGAAAGAAGCAGCTTGACTAATCCAGGAGTGATGAGCATTCCTGTTATTCAAATTATTGTCTTGCAATAAAATTCACTTCTAATGGCAACCAGGATTTCCTGAATAAATGGCTGACTCCAGGTTTTAGAACAGCATAAGAGAAGCCTAGAATGCCATTGTATAAAATATAGCAAGAACATAATAAAATAAAAATACCTTATAGTAAAAGTACCTAAAAACCTACTTGAAGAGGCTATTAGGGGCTGAAATGGGATAATTTAAACTACAGTCAGAATGATACGAGCAATGGATAAAACCCAAGAAATATATTTATAAGTTTACAATAATGTTAAAATTGTTGATTTTTGGAGAGTTATTGTAATGAACAATAAACCTATTAATTACAATAAAAACTGGTAAATAAAAAATGTGAATCACTCATTTATTTTGCTTTCCAACATAAACTCTAATACAAGAAACCAATAAATAGATGAAGGGATGTCTCTTTATAAAAATATTTTAGCAAAGTATGAAAAATACATTAAAACACTTAGAATATGATCATTTTGCAATCATCTGCAGTGAATTAATGAATCTAGGCACTGAGCAATAACTTATAACTCACAGAAAAATGGGAAAACCAGATGTTACAAATATCTCAATAGAAGAAAATGCCATTTATACTCCAGCCAAAGGGATAAAATCTACATTTGATTTGATTGAGCCTCTGATCAAACATGATCTAGCCTCTGAATCCAGTTGACAGATTGTACGAAATGCAGTAGACACAGGAACATGCCAACCTACTCCAAGGTTGTGCAATTAACTGAGTGATAGTGTACAGGCCGAACCTCCCAGATTCTTCAACAGTAAGAAAAAAGAAATAGTCAGATGGAAAACCTATAAATGAAAGCCATTTAACATGTATGCCAACTTTCTTAAATGAGCAAGATGAAGTTCTGTTGTCTATGGGCACACACTTAGGTGATACACTAAAGAAACAAAAGGAATACAATGGTGTTTACTTTTGGAGGAAGACAGGAATTTGTGATTGGAATAGAGCACATGGAAGGGCAAACTTCTCTTTGACCAGGCCAGTGGTAATAAGAATCTTCACGTTACAGTGATTCAGTAAGGAATAGAATGGTGTTTACTTTTGGAGGAAGACAGGAATTTGTGGTTGGAATGGAGCACATGGAAGGGCGAAGTTACATTCTTTGACCTGGTCAGTGGTAATAAGAATCTTTACTTTGTGATGATTTGGTAAGCTTTTACATTGATTTTAATTGATTTTTATAAATATGTTTTACAAAATTAAAAAAACAAACAACAACAACAACAACAACAAAAAAAAAAAAAAAAAAAAAAAAAAAAACACATGAAACTGCACAGGTGAGGACTGTTTCATTCATTTCACTAGGTAACTAGGCACAGGTTCATCTTGTGGAATGTGATTAGGGCTAGTCACTGACGCAGCTGCTTTCCCGCACAGGTTCATCTTGTGGAATGTGATGAGGGCTATTCACTGACTCAGCTGCTTTCCTTCTACAATTAGCCCGAACACCTGGATGACCAGGAAGCCAGCCACTGGACCAGAATGGCAGGCTGTGGAAGGAAGTCATTTGGTGAGCTGCAGACTCAAGTAAAACAGGTAAGGACAACTTGTCTTGAGAGCACTTTGTTATCAGCACTTGCAATCTCTTTCCCTGCTGCTGCATGCTCTCTCCACTCTGAATTGGTGTTATGTCTTGTGGGAAGTGGGAAGTGGGAAGTGGGAAGGGGAGCTAACTGTGGTAGCCTTCTCATCTATTGGGGAATCTGCTACCTCTTGGGGTCATGCAGCTGACAGCTCAGGCAGGCTCCAATATACATCCTTCCCCAGTCAACCAAAGAGACACAAACTAATTGCCCGCTGTTTCAGTGTTGTATGGTTTTTGCTTCTTCTGACTCAATTTATGTAGCCTGGAAGATTTTGTTTGAGTGTAGTGTAGTGTGTGTGTGTATGCACACACAAATACATTGATTCTCATCTTTATTTTATTTTTTCTAAGTTCCCCCACATAAAACAACAACTCTCCCTTGCCTTTTGCTGATGTGATAATTTAGCTAAACCAGGCCAAGAAGATTCTTAAAAATGGTGACTCAGATTTACCTTAAATTGCTTTCTCCTGGATTTCCTAACAAATCAACAACTTAAGTAATGTAAAAATTTTTTTTAATAAAGATACAAATGAAAAGGAACAGAATATCCCCCACCCCTGCCCTGCCATGCCTTCCTAGCTAGCTCCTCACCAAGGCTCTCCCTATATTCATTATTAGTTGCAACCTACAGAGTGACAAATGCATCCTGAAGTAACAGGAAATGAACCATGAGCTCATTGACTCATACCAGTAAGGAGGACAAGGGGCCACATTAGCACTCAATGGTATACCTATTATTATATCCATTTCTGCTGTGGCCAAGTTGTTTGCTTCTTTGTTCTCAGTGTTTCTGAATCCTTGTCCCATAGTGGAAACACCATTAGATACTATTACACAGTATTACTATGCACATGTCATTTTAATAAAACTCAAATTTTAAGTAACACCCCAGATATTGCAGCTATTAAATGAGTAAGACAGAAGGCACACCTCCATTCTGCTTTCAAAGTCTATATGACCTTTCTTTCCTTCAATTTCCTGTCAGAATAACTTCTTTTTCCATTCCACCTACTTAGATTTCACTCATTCTCTGTGTCCTAGCTCAATAAGTGTTTCTGAATTCTTGGAGTATACTCAAAAAGTTCTTCTTTCTCCAAGCTCCTATTGTATCTTAAAATCACCACACAAGTTACCACTCACTATTTTCGAGTATGTTATTGTTGGATTCTCAACTACTTGACTGCTTCCTTATGAGCAGGCAGTATTCTTAGAGACAGAAATGTGTTTTCTTATTATTTTGTACAGAGTTTAGCACCATGTTGCACACAATTGAGAGTTTGGAATATTTATTGAATGCGTGAATGTTTCACCCCTTTCACAATCATCTTAGACACTACCAAAATTAACTACCTAACAGAATTGAAAAAGCGATAAATAACCTATTGAATCAACTTATTAAAATACTGCTTTTAACCCTCCTCCCCTTTCTCTTATAATTTGCATTACTGCTACTTGGTGTTTATAATATGTGAGTCACAACTTTTGACACTTTTGCATATAATATCTCAACTAATATTCCAAACACCTCTGAGTAATAGGCATATTTATTCTTTATAGAAAGGCAGCTTATACCCAGAGAGAGTTAGCAGTTTTTCTGAGACCCAATAGAAAAGAACAGGGCTGTGTGATTCTCATGTATGACATATATGACTTCGCACACAAATGCTCATCATGATCAAATTCGAGTGTTACTGAGGTACTCAATTGAATGACTATTGAGTTTAAATTTGGAGAAATAAATGAAACAAATATTGGCAGATTTTAATTCATTTTACAAAAATGAAACACATCTAAAATACAGTTTACTAGTACTTCATCCCTTTGCAGATAGCAACACTAGTAGTGAATATCTGTATTTCCATTGCTCCCCTTTCAAATTTAAGAATTCCTTTAATATGTCAGTCTAATAATCTCTTTTGAATGAAAAAATGGTCACCATTTCTAAATCATATCACTTACGTATAAATTTGCAGATGTTATTAATGAAATATATTGCATGTGTTTCCTTTGTTTTCAGTAGTGTAATTACATGTGTATTTAACATTATGTTTTATCTGTATTTGAAAAAGCGACACCCTGTGCTAACACAATTCTCGAATGACAAAAAGCTACATCTTTTAAAAAAGCATTTTAATTTACTATTAACTACTATTGCAATGTATACAAAGTATAACAAACTCTTGAATTTATATAACGCAAATTAATTTATCTAAACTTTCTTCATTTATACAGATACATTTTAGAAAAATACATGTACATACATACATTTCTTGTTTCAGAATTTTTTCAGTTTGTAATATTCTGTCTATTCTCTAGAAAAATGTAACAAGAAAAAGATTAAAATGTGATACTTTAAGTGGAGGGATTCTGAACATTCTAAGTGTTAATAACATATTTTAATGCTTAGTGTTGTTCTTTCAATTATATTAAAGAATTTAGGAAAATGCATTTCAAGCACATCTGGTGGTTTTGAAGTAATGAACCAGAATTGGCACCTTGAAGTAATTTTTCAAGATGCCTATTTGAGTCACTTTTCCTCCCAGCACTTAATACTTGTGTTGCTAGAAAATTGCTTTCAGAAATTACATTTAAAAATCATTTTCTTAATGTACCTTTGCTAGAATTGTGTTTATGTGAAAAATCATGCTTACAGATAATATGTCCACATATTGACAAAAATGTTTAATCAATTTTTATCATGAACCTAAGAACAAGCTTATATTCTTCGCATGAACAGGAAAACAAATAGTCATTTTTCACAGTTGCATTGCCCATGAAAATGCCAGCAAAAATATATAAATTCATAAAGAACATTTAGGATATTGTGTTCCACAAAGCATTTCCATTCTTGTATTTACTAAAATACAGAAACCTTAAATCTCAAATAAAGAGGTGCAGTTAACAAAAAGAATAGCTTTTACAAAGTTTTATCATAAAACTAGAAAGCATAGCTTTTTTGTGAAAGAAGAAAAATATCAAATATTCTATTTATCATATTATTTCGGTAAAAATAAGTAAATATTTACCAAGTAAAATTTAATGCTAGTATTTTTAATTAGTTATCAGTTACTGCCAGCAAGGAAAGTATAGCTTTGTTTTCTCAATCAATGCTTAGTTTCATTTTCTGTATATGTCCATGAGCTTCAGTAGTTTGTTAAACATGATTATATCTGTCAAAAATTCTCACATGTTCTAGAACATTTTTCAAAAGATATTTTTTGTACTGAAAGTTTGATAGAACTCATTTAAGAACTCCTTATTAGATTTTCTTCTGCTTTGAGAAAGAAATGGACTGAACTAACATTTCATTCAGCTCTCTTAATGATTTTGAGCTTACTAAGAGTAGAAAGTAAACTGAGAAAAGTGTATAAAGAACTTTTAGATATTTTTGCACCTGGACATCTTGAATGTTGAGAAGCATTGAAAAGCTGGAATACACAGTGTCCAGCCTGTTATCCTACTTGAATCTAAAGAAGGAAAAGGGATGCTCAATTCAGTAATCTGGCCTTTATTACTACTACTTGTTGCAGGTACACCTAAAGCTAATAATAGTGATCTTAATAACTTTTGTATTTTACATAGCATGTAGTATAATAGAACCATCAAAAATAATAATTAGGACATATCAAGGGGAAACATGTAAACTGAAAGGAATACATTTTCAATAGACATTTAAAAAAATAGAACTGGAAAATGGAGGAATAAAGAGCAGGATGTAGAGCAAGAAAGAACACAAGTGATAAAAATATATAAAGAAATTATAAGGAAAAATGATGCTAGCAAAGAAAACTTATACTATAGCCAGCTCAGAATCATAACTTGATAGAAGTGGATGTAGTTTCAGGAACACTGGACAAGAAAAAAATATCAACATAAAAATTCATGCACCAATTGTTCTAAGAGATGTATGTAAATCAAATGGAAAAGCTTCAATTTTTCTGTTCAAACTATACTACAAGGCTACAGTAAACAAAACAACATGGTACTGGTACCAAAACAGAGACATAGACCAATGGAACAGAACAGAATCCTCAGAAATAATACCACACATCTACAGCCATCTGATCTTTGACAAACCTGAGAGAAACCTGAGACAAACCTGAGAGAAACAAGAAATGGGGAAAGGACTCCCTATTTAATAAGTGGTGCTGGGAAAATTGGCTAGCCATAAGTAGAAAGCTGAAACTGGATCCTTTCCTTACTCCTTATGCGAAGATTAATTCAAGATGGATTAGAGACTTAAATGTTAGACCTAATACCATAAAAACCCTAAAAGAAAACCTAGGTAGTACCATTCAGGACATAGGCATGGGCAAGGACTTCATGTCTAAAACACCAAAAGCCAAAATCAACAAATGGGATCTAATTAAACTAAAGAGCTTCTGCACAGCAAAAGAAACTACCAGCAAAAGAAACTACCATCAGAGTGAACAGGCAACCTACAGAATGGGAAAAAATTTTTGCAATCTACTCATCTGACAAAGGGCTAATATCCAGAATCTACAAAGAACTCAAACAAGTACACAAGAAAAAAACAACCCCATCAAAAAGTGAGCAAAGGATATGAACAGACATTTCTCAAAAGAAGACATTCATACAGCCAACAGACACATGAAAAAATGCTCATCATCACTCGCCATCAGAGAAATGCAAATCAAAACCACAATGAGATACCATCTCACACCAGTTAGAATGGCAATCATTCAAAAGTCAGGAAACAACAGGTGCTGGAGAGGATGTGGAGAAATAAGAACACTTTTACACTGTTGGTGGGATTGTAAACTAGTTCAACCATTATGGAAAACAGTATGGCGGTTCCTCAAGGATCTAGATCTAGATGTACCATATGACCCAGCCATCCCGCTACTGGGTATATACCCAAAGGATTATAAATCATGCTGCTATAAAGACACATGCACACGTATGTTTATTGCGGCACTATTCACAATAGCAAAGTCTTGGAATCAACCCAAATGTCCATCTGTGACAGACTGGATTAAGAAAATGTGGCACACATACACCATGGAATATTATGCAGCCATAAAAAAGGATGAGTCTGCGTCCTTTGTAGGGACATGGATGCAGCTGGAAACCATCATTCTTAGCAAACTATCACAAGAAGAGAAAACCAAACACCGCATGTTCTCACTCATAGGTGGGAACTGAACAATGAGCTCACTTGGATTCGGGAAGGGGAACATCACACTCTGGGGCCTATCATGGCGGGGGAGGGGGTAGGGATTGCATTGGGAGTTATACCTGATATAAATGACGAATTGATGGGTGCTGACGAGTTGATGGGTGCAGCACACCAACATGGCACAAGTATACATATGTAACAAACCTGCACGTTATGCACATGTACCCTAGAACTTTAATAATAAAAAAAAAATCTGACATGAACATGGGCACATTACCTCTGCCCATATTCCACTGGCTAGAACTCAGTAATATAACCACACCTTTACTACATGAGAAGCTGGAAAATATTGCCTACCTTGTTCTCAGAAAGAGGAAATGGATATTTGGAGAATATCTAGCAGCTTCTAGCACAATGACCAGTAATGATTTTATTGTTTTCCAAGAATGAAAATTTTAGGACAATTTCAGAATACATACTGTGTATTAGTTTCTCCGTGCTGTTGTACAAAATGCCCCAAATCTTGCTGGTTAAAAACACCACAAACTTATTATCTTACTGTTTTGTTGGTAATAAGTCCAGAATCAGTCTCGAGGGGATAAAATCAAGATGTCTGCAGGGCTATGTTTCTTCTGGAGATCCTAGAAACCATTTCCTTTCCATGCTTTTACAGCTTCTAGAGGCTGTCTGTATTTCTGGGCTCACAGCCCTGCACCGCTATCAGCTCTCATTTCCTTTTCATGTCTCCCTTTCTTCTTTTCCTTCCATTATATCATTACCTTTTCTGACTCTGATTCTCCTATATCCTTCTTATATAGGCCTTATTAATTACATTGGGTGCAACTGGATAGCCCAGGATAATCTCCCCATATCAAGAGCCTTACCTAAATCACATCTGTAAATTCCTTTTTGCCTCATAAAGTAAGACATTCACATGTTTATTGGGATTGTGACATGGACATCTGGTAGTGGAGTTGGGAGCCGGGATTATTTAGCCTACCTTCAAATCCAATCAAGCAGGGACATACACGCTTTCTTCACTGTTGTATACCTGGTATTTAGTACTGTGCTTTGAACAAGTTATATGTCTGATAAATACTTTTAAATAAATGAACTAATCAGTGTTTGAAATAATATATAATGTAGTAGGACTTGCAGAGTCCATGGTGCATTTTTATATGCTGATAATGAAAAACTTGTTATATTTTATCAAAATATTTTTATGATTGAAATTAAACCCTGTTTGTAAATTTGATGTTAGATAAAAGAAAAACTGGAAAATCCCTTTTGACAATAGTGCATCTGTGTCAGTCAATCTAGAAAGAGATAATTCACTACATTGGGAAAAGTTTGACTCTTCATTACAAAGTTAATTAGGCTATTTGTTATTATATATTGAGCTGACATTCATCTTCATATAATTTCCTGGTTACCACTTATTTTTATCTTCTGAATAAACATAAAAGAAGACAATCTTTCATTTACCTAATGTGCCTTCAAATAGTTTTGAGTAGCCCATTTACTCACTTCATTATTTTCTATGGCAAGATCTTTAAAATTCTTGTTTAGGTTGACTTTTAGATCTTTCTAGTTTGTAAAGAAACTAAAGTTGGTGACAAATAAAAACAAAATGTTCCAAGTTTTGTGAGATCAATATAGTATAAAGTGATAGTATTATTGACTTTTATCAGAAAAAAATAAGCAACTTAATTATATATATACATATCCATGGCATTTATGTACCACATTTTCTCTATCCAATCTACCATGGATAGGCACCTGAGTTGATTCCCTGTGGGGATTTCTCAAAGAACTAAGAATTGAACTACCATTCAACTATCAATCCCATTACTGGGTATATACTCAATCATATTTTGTTTATATTATTCATAAAAACATTTTTACCTCACAATGATCTCCTGGTGTAGAAAAATAGCCTGCTAGTTTAATACAACACAGGTTCAAGCAATTTTTTTTAATCTAAACGCAGATCTTCCATGGAGCTATGTTGAATTTTACCATATTGTTTGTGGCTGTTTGTGATAGCCTACTAAAATCAACCTGAATTGAATTCAGGTTTTCCTAGGAACGCATTACCCAGCACCTACTACTCCCATTCTTCATATTTCGTAAGAATTGTTTATTAATAAAATATACTTTTTTCAAGTCCTTAAATGTTAAAAATGGCATTACTTTAATAAAAACTATCAGTGATATCTGATCCATCCCTGTGACTGTGGGCTCAAGTAGAAATACAACTTTCAAATACCTTGGATGATTTGGATAGATACAGCCAACGTAACGTTCAGAAAGATGTAAGCAAAAGACAAGTCTCCTTCATCAAAATGCCAAAACCACACAGTGTATTTTAAAAATATCTCCATATATGAAGAGCTAAAAGATGTATTATAGCTTATTTATTTACTATATATGTATTATGAGCATTATGATGCATTACATAATCATTAAATAAAAACAAATCTAAAATAAAATTACTGTATAGAATTAATATTATAAGAAATTATATCATTATTTTTTGAAAAATAAACTTAGAATGGTTTTGAGTTATTAAAAGAATGGAAATACCCAGGTACAGTGGGTCATGCCTGTAATCCTAGCACTTTGGGAGGCCGAGGCGGGTGATCATTTGAGGTGAGAAGTTTGAGACCAGTTTGGCCAGCATGATGAAACATCATCTCTACCAAAAATACAAAAAAGTAGGGAGTCGTAGCAGGCGCCGGTAATCCCAGCTACTCAGAAGGCTAAGGCAGGAGAATCGCTTGAACAGAGGAGGTGGAGGTTGCAGTGACCCAAGGTGGCGCCTCTACACTCCAGTCTGGGTAATAGAGTGACACTCTGTCTCACAAAAAAAAAAAAAAAAAACTTAATTTAAAAACTAAAATTTTCATATTTTAATCTGCATAATTTGGTCATATAAACTTTTTACTTTAGTCTTTGGTTATAGTTTCTATTAATTTGTTCTGTTATTATAGACTTACAAAATTAGCATAATACTTTGTTTTTACTTTTTATGATACAGATATCCAGAGAGAGAGAACAGACTAAATAAAAGGATATGCATTAAAAATAAGAAAAAAAAACGGAAAATATCTTAAAATGTTGTCCTTAGACGTGTTTACTGCAATAAAAACGAGACAAAAGAAAAAACAGCATTAAAAATGTTGTCAGATGTAACTTATGTTTAAGACGTAAAAGACTCTCTCAAGTATATATATATTCAAAAAGTATAGCTGTATAAAACGTCACCAGAATTGGCTTATATTGAAGCCAAACAAAGACAAATTTAAAAAGAATGCAAGACTACTAAAAAGTTCATATAATTTTTACTAGTTAATTTATTTTTATAAGTACCATATACAGATTCCAAAGCACACTAAGGTCAAAAGGCATCCTGACAATAAAATATACACAATTAAAACACACAGCAATCTTATCATGATAAAGAGAAAAATGGAAGAGTAATATGTAGAAATAAAATGTTAATTTTCTTGTTATATCACGGGAACAGAAAACCAAACACCGCCTGTTCTCACTCATAATTGGGAGTTGAACAATGAGAACACATGGACACAGGGAGGGAAACAACACATACCAGGGCCTGTCAGGGGGTGGGAGACAAGGAGATGGAGAGCATTGGGACAAATATCTAATTCATGTTGGGCTTAAAACCTAGATGACAGGTTGATAGGTGCAGCAAACCACCATGGCACAACCATATGATGTAACAAACATGCACGTTCTGCACATGTATCCTAGAACTTAAAGTAAAAAATAAAAATTTGTTATATGACAATAAAAGATGTTGCTTAAATCTTGATGTTGATAATTAGAAAAACTTTTTTAAAAAATAAAGACTAAATTCATTTCTGAAAATGTCTAAAAAGGTAGAAATATTACATGGTTTGTAGAGTGAAAATAAAAAAAAATAGAAAGCTTGGATATCATGAACAGAAAGTATTTCCAGCTAAGCTCTTCTCTATTAAGAGCAAAAGTTTAGAAGTTGGTTCAAAAAATAAAATATGATTGTAGGAGTGTATAAGATATAAAAAAGAAAATTTCAAAATAAGAGATCGGAAGCTGAGAAGGTTGCGGAGGAAGAAGAGAGCTAACATTTTTTGAGTTCATCTGGGGGCTTTACTTTTTAATATTTTATATCCCATGTTTTGCTTCATTATGCTTTACTACTTTGCTTTATTGGAGCCCATCTTCCACAGCTCTACCAAATTAAAAAAAAAAAACATAAAAATATCAAAATTTCTCTTTAACATCCCATTTTTGAAATGTCTTTATTCAACATTACCCTTGAGCTACATTTGTTTGGACATGAATCTTTCTAGATGGCAGTAGAAAACAAGAAGACTGTGGGAAGCAGGTCTTAGAAAAGCGAGAAGAAAGAACAGCAGAAAAAGAAATAAGAGATCAGAGATAATTTTTAAAAAAGAATTGTTAGAATATTTGAGTATTTGCAAAGATGTCTAAGCATTTAGAAAGATTATGACTGGCATGTCATGCATCTGTAAGAACACTTGAAACAATTAGAACACTGAGATAATGAAAAATAAGGCAATTATTAAATCCAGAAAACAAAATTGAAGAGAAATTTTAATTAATATATTATTTGGCTTAGCTCTTCTTATATTTACATAGTCATAGCAGTGTG
This sequence comes from Piliocolobus tephrosceles, assembly GCF_002776525.5. Lineage (NCBI taxonomy): Eukaryota > Metazoa > Chordata > Mammalia > Primates > Cercopithecidae > Piliocolobus > Piliocolobus tephrosceles. The sequence continues at coordinate 44,589,429 of NC_045434.1, read as the reverse complement.
AAAAATTGTGCTGTTGTGATCGAGCAATATGAAGGGGATAAGGGATGGAAAGAGGAATGCAGAGCAGCAAATGCCGTGGCTACTGAAAGAAGTTAATAGAGAATCTCAGTATAGTTGAGCATTTTAATAACCAGTCATAAATACAAGATTTTTTAAAAAGAACTCTGACTGAAAAATTTACTTTTGAGATTCTGCACTAAATTAGTAAAAGTGTTTATATTTTTTGAATTAAAATAAAACCTTATTGTAGATAATAATTTGAAAATAACTGGAGCCCTGATGGCTTAGACACAAGTCCTGAAAGGCATTTGTTTCATTTTGCTAACTTGAAGGCAGGTTTCTGTTTTTATAAGGTTTGAACTCTATTAAGAGATCAGTTAGAAGTACTTAAAGTTTCAAAAGCTTTATTTTATGATGCTATTTTATATGTTAACACGATAAACATGTGATAAAATCTTAGTCTTTGTCATCAACACCAAATCTACCAATATACCTACAGGCATGTCTTAATCTTCTGCCAGAAGATATTACGTAAGAACAGTGACATCATTAATTGCTGACTTTTCCTTTCTAGTTACTGCGTGAAGTAATACTTGGTTGGATGAAGCTCAGTTAGAGAAATATTATATTTGTATTTCAGTTTGAAGAATGACAGAGAGGAAATTACCCATCCTTGAGGACTATCAAATCAATATATTTATCATTTAACAATATTGCCTTTAATAATATCTCCCTGGTATTGGCTGAGGGTGTTAGTAGAAATAATTGAATTCAGTCACATATTTTAAAAGGGATATGCAATCGCATTCTTTCCTGAGAAAAACTGTACTTTAGGTAGACACTGGGAGAATATATGTATTTAGTAACTATAAACAGAAGACACTTTAACCAGAAGAGCTGGCTAGATGGAAGTCACAGTCTATTTAAATTAAAATCACCATTATTATTTGTTTGTTCGTTGGTTTGTTGGTTTAATGAATGAACAACTACTATAATGACAGTCAGAGTTAAGTTCTATGTTGAAAGAGCTTCTCTCCAACAGTTTTGTTGTTGTTGTTGTTGTTTTGTTTTTAATTTCAACCCTCCATGAAAGCCTTTGCAGAATATTGAAATAATTTGTCAGAATTGGACGTGCTCAGTAGCCCAGGCAGTGAGGGCCTGCAGCGAGGCTTCTCATCAGACTAAATGAAAACCAATGTTTAGAAGAATGAAATTGACTAGAAAATAAGTATGCTTTTCAAAAAGGACTATATTGTGTTTTAAATAGCTACTGAAACAAGCTTAAAATAATTGAAAAATGTGAAGTATCTATTGGGCAATTTAACAAATTAATACTTTTACTATTTGCCTTATATGATTTAGAGAGACATATGTCATCTTAAACATGCACAGGAAAGCAGGTATTTTATATCCAGAGTGGTGAGATTTCTATTTAAAACACTATAATTTCAAAATTGTATTAACTGTTTTCAAATCTTAAAAATAACATTTTATGTTACTATTTGAATAATAACCTTTTTCTGAAAAGTAAAGAATGACCTTTTACATTTCAATTATTAAGGCATTCTAATATCACCTGCCCACTTACACAGAGCTGTCACATTCAGTGTAGCTGGTTTTCTAATTATTTTTATTGAAAGTTAACTTTTAAATTTTATATTATATGACAAAAATATTGAGGTAGAAAATTTTCATAATGCTTCAGGCAATTTTTTAAGACTTTCGGTATCATATACAGTTTCTGCTTCAGCAATTGTTGGTACCTTTTTAAGATTGTCAAGATAGAATCCGTGAACATATATAACAAAACCTACATCTTTTATTGAAAGACCATATAACTTGCATTCCTTGATGGATTAAAGAAAGCTGTATCATAAATTGTTCAAACTGAGCCTCTGCTACATAGCTTACCCAAATCATAGCTCTGCCATTTGCCTCTTATGACAGGATAAAAATAAGAGTTTCATAAAAACAAAATAAAGAAGACAGTCTGTCATTCTTTCCTAGGAAAATATTTGTCAAGAACCCTTCAAAAATAATTGGGAAGAAAATGTGTTAGGTTCCACAGCCCACTGACTCATTTTAAGGTGCATCTGAGCATGTTAAAGAATGGTATTTTTCTTATGATCAACCTCATTGCAAAGTGATGTATTGACAATTTTTTTTCAAACTTGCTTTAAAAGAAATAGTTTGTCTGATTTTAAGTCTACATATTTATTCCATTAAAAAAAACTTAAATTTTCCCTAGGCTGATTTTCAAAGTTCTAGTCTGCATATTTTATAGTTAAATTCATTGCTCCATGGTTCATTCTGACAAATATCGTTTGGAGCTCCATTCTATTTTAGGTAAGTGTAATCTATTTTTTAGTTTTTAATTTCTATGCTAAGTAAATAGATACATTCCTCTGAGAATATGATTCTAACATGCATAATTTGTCTGTAAAAGGAGTTGTCACATCTCAGTCAAACAATAACATTCATCATCAGTCTATCTTATTTGTATACTTAATTTATCAACTGTGATCCATAGCAGCTCAGAAACATGCTTTTTCACCTTTCTCCTACGGTGCCTTGCATATAACTCAATATGAGTTTATTAAGTGTAATACATAAATATATATATAATTTTTTTCATAGAGCTGTGATTTTGGAGATAAAACTGGTAACAATATTGTTAACCATTTATATTATATTAGGAATGTAGTAGCTCATTAAATTTTAGCTATCCTCTTTGACCAGATATATTATCACTTTTTGATATAAAGTTTTATTAACAAGAAGGCTAATTTTGTTAAATGAAAAGCACCTCCAAGTTCAGATATTTTTATTTGTTGTCATCTAATTTTATAATCATCTACTTTCAGTCAGTGTTAACAACTTCAAGTAGAGTGTGTCTAGGAATAACAATATGGCTACCAATCTAGGAGACATGCCTGTTAAATTCTGTTAATTCACTGTTAACTCCCTTAAACCATTAGGTCTGTCCCATCTGCTGTGAATTCTATTGTTTCAATAACATCTGTTAACTGCCTACTACAAATGTACAAAATGCCCTACTATTTAGAAGAAGCAAGAGGATATAATGCAAATGGATGAATGAGACAGGTTCTTCTCAGTAGCATATTTTCACATCATCTGTTTTTCAAATACTGGGGCCAAAAGTTAATAGGCAATTATTTTTAACCAAAAAGAAAATCTCCCCCAAAATTAACTTTTACAGTATGATTCCAGACAAACCTAACTTGCTAAAATAGAAATATAGTACTTCCCAGGACTACATGAATAGCACAATAAATACGACTTATTTATTATTTAATTATTTAATGTAATTATTTAATGAGTATTTACCTCAATAGAGAAATACTATTATTTCTGTAATTATTTAATGAGTATTTACCTCAATAGAGAAATACTATTATTAGTAGCCTAAGCCCTCAACTGATAGTCAAAATTCCTGACTTTATTCTCTAACTGGATTGCATTTTCAGAGAGAATGTTACCTTGCAATTTTTTCTGTTTGGTTAGTATTGATTTATAAAAAGCTTTAGTGACATTGAGATTCATAATTATAATAGTTTAAACAAGATAGAATCATCTTTCTCTTTTAAGTAGCAGTCCAGAGGTAAACATTTAAGAACCTCAAAAATGACTCTGCCATCCTCAGCGTTTAGGTTTCCTCTCTGCATCTGTAGTGGCTGATCCACCTCTCACTTTCCCTATCAGCAGAAAAAGGAAGCATGGGAAATTTAAAATGTGTATATTTGAAGGGCATAGCTGAAAATGCAGAGCTCACATCTTTTCACGTTACATTGGCCAGTATTTCTTCATTTGGCCATATCTACCTTTAAGTAGGTTGGAGGAAGAAAGGTCTAGTTAGGAATGGGTAAAGGGGTTTTAAATTAAGACAATTAATATCAAAGGAAGACCAATGGAAGAAATGCCAGTGGACAAGCAAAAGTCTTTGTCACATTGTGTTCCTTACCTGTATAAAGCAGGTCATATTAATACTTTGTATACATATTAGTTTATTATTGAGTAGCATTAAAGTAGATTAAATGATAAAGAGCATAGTCAAAATCCTAGGATTTTTCCCCTAATTTGAGTACTACTGGTTACTTTAAGTATAATTTTGGTGAAGATGCTGTTTCTATAGATGTCTTGAATGCCTCCTTGACACCAAATTTGGCAAATAATGGTTTTAAGATTTTCATCCTCAGAAGCATGATTCCTCTTTTATTTTTATTTATTTATTTATTTATTTATTTATTTATTTATTTATTTATTTATTTATTATTTTTTGGTAAATTGTCAGGAACAAGTTAGCCTAAAATATAATAATAAATAATAAATAACAATATAACCATATATTTAGATATATCCAAGTTTCCTTATCTATCCATACTTTTAATCATATATACAATTAAAATTTTATAATTTTAAAAAAAATTTAATTTAAAATTTTATAATTTAATTCTTAAGTAATAGTAATTGGTTACCTCCTCAGTGCCATGTGTAATGTCAAATGTAATATCACTGTAGGACAATGGAGAAAATAGGAATTAATTATGTTGGGGTGGCATAGCAGACTTCCCATAAAGGCAAGTGCTAAAATACCCAAAGATAAGATTGACGGGTCAGTATATGTTTGACAAATGGATGAAGGTGTAGCTAAAAAAATGCATGGTAGAAAGAAAGCATTCTAAGCAGAAGAAGCTACTTTGACAGTAGTATTCTTGGTTGAAATTCTATGGTATCTTGGAAACAATGAGTTTAATATATACATTGGATGCACATAATATATGGTGCTTTGGGAATACTGAAGAAGGAAAAACAATTCTCTCTCTACAATCTCAGTTCCCTTATATTTCTGTACTTTCACCTTTCATATATCTGATGGACAGACCTCTGTGTTGGATAAGCAGGTGGAACTGAGGTAGATAAATGATTTTTCATATACTTCTCCCTTTTCTAAATCTTTGATGCTTTTCAAAGCAACAACTGGTGTCCTGTTTTCCTCTTCACCTCCTTCAAATTTGGAAAATCTGCTAGCATGATCTATGCAAAATATAGATTTTTCTGTGTACATTTGATGCTTAAATTTTGCCCATCACTCTAGTGCACAGAGGATAAAATCCAGGGCTCTTTATAAGAAGTAAAAATATTTCCATTTTTCTCACAGTAGCTTACTTTAGAACCTTATTTTTTACGTCTCCGTAACCCCTATTTTGTCTCAAAACACTTATCTCTGAGGATCCACTGTCAATGCATTCATTGTGTTGTTTCCTCTGTCTTGTTCCCTCATCAGCTGAAGACTGTTCAATATTTATAGACACCATCTTTATTATGTTATATTCAACCATCATCTATTCACTATTTTATCCTCAGTAGTATACACAAGGCAATAAAATATTAAGCAGAAAATAAGTAATGCTTAAATGTTGAATAAATGCTTGGAATGCCGGAGAATTTTTAATTCTTGGAAAATTTAAAGACAGCTTGCATGACTATTTCCCAGAGATGAGGAAAAGGACAGTTCAAACTGGTAACTTAACTAAGTAGCTCCTGAGTTCTGTTTTGAACTTGAAGCTATATTTAATGTGTAGTAAATATTTCCTCAAATTGTTTCTTCAGGTGTGACAAATGGTTATCCTTTTTTATTCTTCCCCATTCTAGAGTGAGCTTTCACTAGCAAATAATGGAAAAATTAGTTTTGTATACATATGCACATACGTACATTGTTGTTCAATTAGCAACAAATGGAGTGCTGGTTTACCAAATTACATAAGCAGAGAAAAATTCTCTAATTATGTTTATTGTGGTTTAATGTCTCTATATTGACTACACATTGCATAACTCAATGTGGAATGGCATAAAGAAATAAATGAGCTAGAGGGTTGGACACAAACCACTTTCTGAAACTAGGAAATAATAAATAACATACACCTGGAAGAGTATTTGCTAGAGGGTATGTAATTTGGACCAACATGATAGTGATTTCTAATCATGCATTATGAACTGTGAAACTTAACAACAAGAGTTTGTAGTTTGGACCTTGGACCAGGAGGAAGGAAGGATCATGTAAGAAACAAAACACCCAGGAGATCATCCCTCTATCAGGGAACAGCAAAACAAGAGGGTTAAAGGAGATACTTAATTGTCATAGCAGTTTGTTTAAACCTATGCAGTGGAGTGAAACAGAAAGGCAAGACTGAAGTGGAGTAAGACATGTAACAAAAATACAGTAACCATGTTTGCAACTTCTGACAAATATTGACTGATCAAAGAAAAACAGTTGTGGATTAAAAAAAATTCAGTAACTAGTGGGGCTTTCTTTTACCTCTGCTTCTTGCTTAAGTGCCTTAAACTTCCTGAAGTAGATCATAAGTTGAAATCTCAAAATGCACACAGAAGGAAAACATATACAGAATACGACATAGACTAATTCCCCACAAAATTCCTGTGTTGAAACTGTATCTCCAAAATGATGGTATTGAGATATGGGGCTTTTAGGACATAATTGGGTCATGGGGGCATCGCTCTTATGAATGGGATTATAACTCTTATGAAAGCATCCTTCCCCTTTCTTTCCTCTTCGTGAAGTCACAACAAAAAGATGGCTGATTATGAACCAGGAGGTGGGCACTCACCATACACCAAATCTATTGGCACCTTGAGCTTGGACTTCCTAGTCTCTTACTTCCAAATCTCTGTTGTCTTTGAGAGCAACAACTGGTATCCTTGTTATGAGAAACTATCAGAAATAAATTCCTGTCATTTATGAGCCACCCCCTCTATGGTAGTTTTGTTATTATAGCCCAAAAAGGCTAGGACAGAATGTAGTCCAATACTCTTAACAGCAGACAGCCAATCTGTAACTTGTTTTTCACTTCCTTCAGAATAAGGAAGATAAGGAATCAATAACAAGCCTTCAATATAAATTAAATAGAAATAGTCAATATCAAAGATTAACTTGAGGTAACCAGTTGTCATGGAAGATTCAAAACATAAATCGGTTTTACAGATATTAATTAATGTATGAGTCAGAGAAAGGTCATCCACATTAGTCTTCAATGAATAACAAATTCAGATGATACTATTCCTGATCAGAAAAATGCTAAATCAATAGATGTTGAAATATTGAAAAAATAAATACCAATTCAGTAAGAGAACCATTTGCATATCTTTGCAAACATAACTTTGTAAATATTAATAAAGAATATACTTTAGAAGAACTGCTTCAATAATTTGATGAAGGTATTTTTTAAAAAAATAAAGCAGTGCTTTGCATCTAGGGAAAACCAAGAACTTAAAAATTTTATTTAAGTTAATATCAAAAAAGAGATGATAAAATACAAAATAAGATTAACAAAAAAGCTGGTAAGCTTTGGGTTTTAGTTTAATACTTATTTTTTAGTAGACTTAAAAATTTCTCTTACTCTAAATTAGTTTCTAGTGGTATTCTTTTTTAGCAAGCAAATTATTTATATATGTAATTATTTATTGTTTGCCTCTTGCAATAAATTATGAACTTGAAGACCCATATCTAATTTGCTCATTATTCAATGAATATAATTTTAAAAAATCATATAGTACATGCCCTATAAATATTTAATTAAATACATGGTTAATGTGGAAGAGAGACAGCATTTGTAAGATATATTTGTTGATTTTTATATTTATACGAACTGGGAAAACAATAGCTTGCCAGCAGTTCAAGATATAGAATTAGGTGAACATTTGAGTGCCCTCTTTTCTAAAATACAATTGAAATTATAGTTAACTAGAAAGGATAGAATTATACAGCCAGACAATCTCTGCCTTCACTGTCAGCAAGAGCAAAGAATGGCACAGAGTGCAGGGGCAAAAGTGTGCAATTACTTAATCAAAATGTTTGAGAGAGTTGCTCCACATGGTAAAATTTGTAAAAGCAAAGGAAATGGTAGGGGCAAGGGGAGAGAAAGAGGCATAAAAAACGATAGAGAGAGCAAGACAGAGAATATATTTGATTGATTGTGACTTTCAGAACATTCTTCATACAGCAACAAATGAATCATGACTGAAGTATCACCTCTTGATTATGCAGCAAATTATGCATAGTAATTCCTATATATAATACTTGTTTCCTTTTTTTCAGATTATATGATAAACTCATAGACCCTATGTAATAACAATATTACCCTGTACTCAGCATAGATATCAGAATTTCCTCTAAGTATTTTAAATTAGAAATAACTTAATACATGTTACTCAATAAAATATAAAGATAACTGGAGGAGTAGATTGTAGTTGGCACATACATGTTTTATTTCCAGAACATGATCAAACTGACCTCAAGCTAGTTAGCCACTCTCAAATGGGGCAATGTAAAGTAATTTATACCAATAGGAGAAATAAATGGAAGGGTGCATGAAGTTATGTCTTAACTTTGTATAGTAAGAAAATACTCAAACTGAACAGAAGAAGAAGAAAAGATTAGAATGCATTTTTTAAAGTTCTAAATGTCACAAGATAAAAATCAAAAATGTTAATAAGGCTCCTAATCAGGTAAGGGAGAAAGTTAGGAGAAGTAAAATGGTGAATAATTAGGTTAATTATTTTATGGTAGAGAAGCAAATAATACAAATTAATTTAGTCACCAAACTATATAAAAGAGAGGGTTTTTTATATTATTAAGAGTTTGGGAAAAACACATAAAGACAAAATCCAGAAATCATTATAAGTAGTTGCCTCTTCAAAGTGTAATTAGACATGCTGCAAAATGGGGGCCTATGATTTCTGCTTTCATGGTTGCCAAACTATAATGGTTGGTTTATTATAACATTTACGTTGGATTTTGATATTTTCAGTACAAATGTTGAAGTGTTAACACAAAACTTAAGGATTAGAGATCTGTGTCAATGACAAATATTTAACGTAAGCTCAGGTATTTTGTGTAAATATTAAATAAATGATGGCATGTTAGGATAAAATAAACTGCTGAGGTTCACTACTAGAAAATGAGTCAATCTTCATTTTCACCTTTGCTTTTAAACTAACATGAAGAACATATTGGAGAAATCCTTCAAGAGTTTTAATGAAACCACATATCTTACTGAGACGAGGGTTCTCATATCTCAGAAGTATACACACTCAGAGGTGTGCATAAAACAGTAACAATAGTCTTTGCCTTTAAAACCATGTAAGCATTAGACACATTAACAAAAATTGAGAAAAAAATTTCAGAAGAATGGTTTTTCCCATTTTTCAGGCTAGAAATTGGAGACTACAAATTGTGAACACATTTTTCTTAAGAATGTTGTAACAATAACATAAACATGTAATACTAAGAAAGGGAGAGAACAATAAAACTTTTACAGAAAAGAACTGAAAAAACTATTTTTAAAAAATCATTTGATTTATGTCATGTATATAATCACATAGAGAGTATTAATCTTTCTAACTTTTAAAATCTTGGGAAAAGTAATTTTAAACATGGAATTTTATTGAGTAGTTCTAGTAAGTTTTGAAATGTCACACCTGTCATAGACAAAGTCTTTTTTTCACTTCAATGAAATAACAATAAAAAACATATTTTGGACATTGGATTAAAACAAATATAATTGCTAAAGTATTAATTATACTTTCTATGTTTCAGTTTTACTTTTGAAAAATTTTACTACATTTCACATAGACACATCTGATATTCAATAAAATAATTTGGTAACCACAAATATTTAGCACTAATTTTTGTTATTTGATTTTTGTTGTTGTTAAATCCTTGCAGTCTGTGTGCTGCTGACACACAAATGGCGTGGATTTAACAGAAAAAAAAACAGACATCTTTCAATGTAAAACTTGAATATTCTGTATATGAACATACTAATATTATGAGTCTATGGAGAAGCATAATGGATTTTGCTACTTCATTTCACTTAAAACATTTATTACAAAGTAAGTTCAAATACAGTTAAATCTCAGAAGTTACAAAGAATGAACATTTAATTGTAGGGAAAGCCAATAAAGCTAGCTTTTAGTGTTGTTTCACTGTAATTTTTTGTATCTGATAGAATGTATGTCGTAGTCCATAGTTGCCAGCAAGTCAGGCAATTTAAAATATGTATCAATTGTGAGATAAGGTCCCACACTTGACATGCTTGACAAGGAGGAAATGCTGGCACGCTACACAGAATGCTTGAAAGAAAATGATGTATGTTTTATTTATGATTAAGAAATCAAAAAGATTTCTTGCCCATGTGCTCAGATTCTTGGAAGCAGATAAGAACCAGCTCTCCAGAAATGAGATCATGAGTTAATCTTCTTATTTGAAAGTGATGTACAAATAAAATATATATTCATATGTATCATCTATAATATATACAGAGAGAGCAAGATACACCCCACTCCTATCCACAGGTTTGATTTTCGTCTGAAGCCCTGTGATCTCAGATATTTGGCAGAAAGTTCCAGATAACAACTCCAAAATGTACAAATTCACTATATTTAAAGCTATATATACATATATACACACACACATACTCTCATATATAATGTAAGTATTCAGTAGTTTTCTGACATAGTAACATGCTAAACATTGATTCAATTTTGTAATATTAAATATGTGTAAGATTCTTCTCAAACAATACTCAGAAATAAATTATAATAAAGCCTAGTATGGCAATTGTAGCTCCCCAATAGCATTACTAAGTTATTTTTCATTCAGATTATAATGCGGTTCCTTAATATTCCAGAGGATATACATTGTTTTTTCCAAATAGGAAATATAATACATTGTATTGAAAATAATATTTTTTAATATTTGATGTGATTATGAGAGAAATAAGTGAACAATGAGTACCAAATACAGAATTAAAAATGATCATTAGAGATATATAAGCAACATGATACATCATTTCAGAATACATAACTAATTATGATATAAAATTAATAGAAAACTCAATATTTGCTACTGAGAAAAAGCATTTTTGATGCATCAGTGTTCATAAACAATACAATAACAAATGATAATGAAACCTAATACATTATAGTATTCTAATAATCAATCTAAAAGGGAACTGTATAGGATATTTTCCATGACATTAAATGTTCAGGTTGTCAAAGTTTACACAGTATACCACTATTCATATTTGTAAGAAAAAGAAATAATATTGAGGGCATGATACGTGGTGAGCACTACTCTAATACATAGGAATGAGGAAATGATAAAGACAGAGTCCTTGCTCTCTTAGAGCTTGTAGTCTCATGAAGACAATTTGAAAAAGATTTATCAGTATATCATTTGGGTAATGGAATAGAGAATAGAGGTATAATCATAGATAATTCACAAGAGGCTTTTCTAGGGAGATTGTATTAATATTTGAGCAATGACTTAATCTATTTGTGTTATTAGGGTGTGTGAGGTGACAAATCCCTTGAAAGAAGGGATAGCTGATGAGGGTCTTCAAGACTGAAGCAAATACACCTGGTGCAGCAGTTCAGCTAAAGGCATTCAAAGAAATGGCAACTTCAAATGCAGTCATTGTAGTATGACAATTATTTATGTCACTGGAATTGAGCTTATCATTTGGTGTGCCTAAGTACGGGTATGGAATTTTGAGAGATAAAGTTAGAAAGGGAGGTTGCAGTCAGATGGTCAAGGGCATTTTGTGATATTCTAATGATTTTTTTCTTTGTTTGTCTAACATTAGAATCAATGATAGGATCAATATTTTAACAACTTAACTCAGGAAAGAAAATATATGACTTGAGAGAAAACCCTGGAAGATCACTTGCAAGATTATTTTGGGTACCTGAAAAGTTGCTTATTAGCATTTAATCATAGTGAAAATGGTAATAAAGAAGAGAAACAGGTTTAGAAGATATTTTTATAAATAGGACATTCATGACCATATAACTTACCTGATGGAGAAGCTAACAAACAGGAAAATGCAAAGATAACTGGGGAACTATAATGAGGATAATTAGGTAGATAATATAATTACATACAATTATCAATATGTTTTGTGCTTTCTTAAATATCTTTAGATATGCATTCCCAACATAAATACATTTTACTATTGACCTGGTCTTTAGTGTGAAACCAACATGAATATATCAGTAGAATGACACTTTAAAATCTTGTGAGAAAAAAATAATGAGGTATTTACAAATAATCCTAAGAAACTATACAGTATGAAAATTTACTTAAAGGAAGAAAAACATGCAATATAAGTTCAGAAGAGGAAAATAAGTATCTAAAATAAAGGTAGCAAGGAAAGTTTAAAAGTGGAAAGTAAGGATTATCAATGTTTATTATCTGCTATTCACTTTACAGTTAGTATTATTGAACTTTAACACCAAAACTTCATGAGACAGTGAGGAGAGCCTCTTAAACAATTCTACATAACACGCCATAGTCATCACAAAATTCCAGGTGGCAACACTTTTTTTTCGCTTGTACTCTAAAGAGATGTATGTAAACATCTGTCAGTAGCTGAGCCGAATACATCAAGGCTTCCATGGCCCCATCCTAAGAAATGATTTGTATAAATGTACAAATTCCTGTAAGAAAGGCTAATAGCAAAGACACGATGTGCTCCATAATAATTGTCTATATCAAGACAATTTTTGCATGCATGATATAGTATAATAGTTTTATCAGAGAAGAGAGTTAGCCTAACAAGGACCTAGATGTGAAAAGAAAAATTATTGTTTCATGATTTCAGTCATTTCAGGTGTAAAAGAGGCCAGGTTAATGTTGATGGCAGAGATAACTTGTTAACAAGTATATAAATTAGGAGTCTACTAATAAATATGTGATGAGGACAGCCATGGGTAAACCCAGTGAGAATTTGTACTTTTATTTTCATATTTCTTTAGAAGAAGTGTTTCTAACTTCTTTCATACTGTTCAGTATTGCTACAGGGACAGTGCTCAGTCTTAGCTACAGATTAGAAAACAACTTGAAGTAAAATTAATAACTTTAAAAGTAATAACAAAAACTGTAATTACTTTCTCACCAACCTGAATAATTAGATTATCCATTAACTATCATTTTTAATAAGGCCAACATGATTTACTTATATGGAAATTAAGCAAATTATTATTTCATACCTCGTTATGTTTACCCGAAGTGGAGTGGGAGATTACGTTGGTATTATGTTCTAAAATCCAGATGTAGAAAATTAATCAGCAGTGATTATATTTAAAAACTTACATTATTAAGAATATTTTAGCATATCTTCACTAGCATTTCCCATCTTTTTTTTGTTTTGTTTTGTTTTGTTTTTCTGCAGTCTGTGTAATTCTGCCCATGCTACCTGATTGTGAAATAGATATGACCCATTACTTTATGGGTTTGCAGCACCATAATTTAATAGCAAAATGGCCTAATATCATATGCTTTTGATCAATTGAACACTTTTTTTCTAAAGGAAAAAAATAGTAGGATTAGTCAAAAGAGCTCTAATGGGAAACATGAGTCACTTTTAAAAACTTTTGTTTGTCGCTTTGTTTAATGCCAGACAAACCAAGATTTTTGTTTCATGTGACACATTTTTATTACAAACTGATTAAATTACATGTAAAGAAAGAAAAAGAGTAATCTGCTTAAAAAATATAAGAACCTAATTAAAGTGTTGATGCAGTATACTTCTTTCTTCCTTAGTTTGTAAGTTTTATGTTGCAATTACAACAAACAGTGGCTTAAAAAATCATTTATTATGTTTCAGTTCTGGAATGGGTCTCCTTTGCCAAAATCAAGGTTTTGGTAGGGCTCTGTTCCCTGTGGTGGCTCTAGGGTCAATACATTTTCTTGCCTTTTCCAACTTCTAGAGGTGAACCCTATCCCTTGTTTCATGGTTGCATTCCTCCATCTTCAAGCCAGCAATGGCTGGTAGAGTCTTTAATACTGCACATTCTAATTCTCTACTTTCATTTTCATATCTCCTTCTCTGTCTGTTTTAAGGACCCTGTGATTACATTTGGCCTGTCTGCATAATTCAGCATAATTTCCCCATCTAAAAGTCTTTAAGTTAATTGCTTCTGCAAAATTCTTTTTTCCATGTTAAAGTAACATATCCATAAGTTCCAGGGATTGGGACATGTATATCTTTGGTAGTTTTTATTCTGTTTACCGCACTAGTGTTCAAGGTATATTCATTTCTCATGTGTACTGGAATCAGAAAAAAAGACAATGCAAGTCCTCAGGGAGAGAACAAATATAACTAATTTTATATTTTCAGTGAAGACTTTGGTTGCAATGTTGGAGAGCAAAATAAAGAATGGGAAAGAATTAGAAAACCATTGCAGTCATCCAGATGAGAAATAAGTGTTGTTTAGACTAGAGTGACAGTATTAAAGATTGTCTTAGTCCATTCAGGCTGGTATAACAAAATACCATAAACTTGGTAGCTTAGAAACAACAGGAATTTATTTCTCACAGTTCTGGAGGCTGGCAATTCCATAGTCAAGATGCTGACAGATTCTGTTTGTGCTGAGGACTCACTTTCTGGTTCATAGAGGGTGTCTTATCACTATGTCCTCACACAGTAGAAAGGGAAAGGCAGCTTTCTGAGGCCTCTTATAAGAGCTCTAATCCCATTCATGAGGACTCTGTTCTCATGACCTAATCACCTTCCTTCCACAGGCCCCACTTTCTAATACTACCTGGGGATGAGTATTTTAACATATGAATGTGGGGGAGACACAGGCATTCAGGCTATAGCAAAGATGACTATAGGAAACAAGCTACAAATGTAGGGAGTTATTCAGGAATTAAAGTGAGAGAATTCGTTATAGGATTGAATGAGGTGCATAAGTAAAGTGGAGACATCTGGGATGACTATGTGGTTTCTTTAGCAAATGCATTTAGAAAATGGAGGGTGATATAATTCAGTGGGAGAGGAAACAATGAAGAAGGACTCAAAGAGATCTTGATATCTGTTTTATGTATGCTAACCATGAGTCATCTTGCAAGTATCTTGCAGCATTAAAGTTCTGAGGTGACATCTGGGATAAAAATGTAAATTTGGGAGTTATCGGAAAACATGCCCAAGGATGAAAATTGCTTTAAAACTGGAAGTATGCTAAAAAGATATTAGGGCCTTAGACCAAATATTTAGGAAACTGAGCATTAAAAGGCTGGATAATATATGTCAGAGCAGCAAAAGGATATGGGGATGAGAACTCAAATTGGTAGGAAGAAACCTAGAAATACATTTCCATAGAAAAAGAACAGGTTGCCAAAGGAGAAGTCAACAATTATGAAAGTTGCTGAAAAATACTGTAAGGTGATTGAAAAATTGTCAATGAATTTGTGATATTAAGATTATTGTTTTCCTAAAAAGAAATGCTTTTGTAGACCTGAAATCATGGTGGATTAGGTTAAGTAATAGTAAAGTTTGAGGAAATGAAGAGTGTTGCTACATTTTTGATAAGTTTGAGTTTTCAGATGTGATGGAATGGATGGCACCTGCTGGAGTGATTATGTTAAATACATTTTTTACACGTCAAAAAATATTGAGTATAATTCATGAGAACAGGACCAGCTTCATGGGCATAGGAACTGTGCAACTAAATTAGGCTCCATTCTCAGAAGTTCCCCACATTGGTTTAATGCTTTGCTATTGCCCTCTTGATATTATTTTTATCTTTGAATTCGTGATTTGTATGCAGAATGTGATGTAACAACAAACATATGCCAGGAGTTTGGAAACTGTACTTACATAAGGTCCTGCCTCCTGCTGGCTCTTAGCTACCCCAGAATGATTCAATCAATCATTTTCCTACTGCCTGGGTTCTTCTGGGTCCTGTACTCCAGGCAATCACCAGATAAGTTTTAAAGGAGGCCATCATTCTGCTGTCAACCTCTGCCCTTGTGGGATTTTAGATGTAATCACAGGGAGTGTTGAGATCAGGCTGTGCACTCTGGCACATCTCAGGTAGGATCTGGCAGTAGCAGCATGATTGGCAATAGGCTGGTCCACCTTTGTGGGCACAATTCTCTTGTGGCTTGTGACCCAGCTACCTGGTGAATCCAGATGTGGAAGTTTAAAGGTATTCGGTGTTCACAGGCCTACTGCCATAGATTGTGGTGCCAGCAAATGGAAAGGAGAAATGCCAGGCTGTGAAGCATGTGTATGCAGAGGCTGGCACCAGGGGGAGCCTGGCAGCTATTGGGTTTGAGTAAGTTGGAGTCCCAAGTACTGAGTTCTAGGCAAGGTGCCTGGGTAACTGTGAAGATCTGCCGTAGTCCGGCAAGTATCCTCATTCTTACTGAGTATCGCTGTGTCGATGGAGCCCTTCCTGGATGGATTCCATGCCTGAGGGATCCTCTCTCCTTTCAATCTCTTGAGTCTGACTTGTATTTGTTAGTTCTGGTCTGCTGGAGCACGAGCAGCATGTTTGAAGACAAACTATGAAATACAAATTGTGTAACTGGGTGATTCTTCATACAATTTAACTGCTCTATTTGCATTTAAAGCTAGCATTGCATATAAAAACGAATGGAATGGAAAAATTCGTACTAACAATTTAAATTTTTAATTTTTCTTTGCTTAAAACAATGTCAGAATAGCAAATACCATGAGAAGTCAGAAAAAGAACTTTTTAAAAGGAGAAAAACTTTGCATCTTGGTACCAAACACACTTCTCCCCACCTCTGATTTTGAACAAGGACCTCAAATGTTCATTTTGCACTAAGCCCTGCAAATTATGTGGCCAAACTGCATGGAAAAATCAAACCGTGAGCAAAAGCTTGTAGAGAAAGTAAATGGAATCATCAATTCTTATGAAAGATTCCTACAAAAGTTGGAAGATAGGAGGATAGACCTAAGACAGAAATATCAGGTTAGCTTTTTATGTATCCCATAACTTAAGAACTGAGCCAGGTACTGAATTTGGAGGATTGCTATGGAAGTCATTTAGAAAATGAAATTCTGAGACATAAAATAAATGAGGAGTTACTACATAAAACTAGAATTGTGCAGTTTGTTAATTAGAACACCAAAGAAGGAAATGTTGTCTTCTGAAGAGTTAAAAGGTTATTCTTCCACAGACAAGAAGCATAATATTAAATGAAGCATTTACTCGTGTTTACTTATCTGTTTTTAATTGGAAAATGTTTCACAAAATTAAAAATAGCTTAAGGTGTCCCAGCACTTTGTGAGGCCGAGGTGGGCGGATTACCTGGGGTCAGGAGTTTGAGACCAGTCTGGCCAACATGGTGAAACCCTGTCTCTACTAAAAATACGAAAATTAGCCAGGCGTCCTGGTATGTGCCTGTAGTCCCAGCTACTAGGGAGACTGAAGCAGGAAAATTGCTTGAACACAGGAGGTGGAGGTTGCAGTGAGCCAAGAGCACACCATTGCCCTCAAGCCTGGGGAACAGAGTGAGACTCTCTGAGAAAAAAAAAACAAAAGCTTAAAGTGAAACAATTAGTGATGCAAACAGAACAAGGAGAATCTAGACATCTAGATGAAACTTAGGGATTACACCTTACAAGGCATTTAGATGAGCTAATTACTTATTAGCTTACTCTGTTTAAGTTAGATGGAAGAAAAACACTCCCAAGAGTCAGATTTGTTAATTACTAAAATTAGGCATTATCAAATTGAAGTAAAATGTGTTTTAATCCATATAGTCTCAAAGGGAATAGATACATTTCCAGCTGGCTGGGATAATTCCTTTTATGCAATTCCATCACGTTGAAGTGATTAAATCTTTAGGCCATTATTAATTTTGTTTACTAAGTGTTTGTGCTCCTTTTGATTACCAATTGATTCATTTTAACACCATTATAATTTTATGAAGGCTTTTTGTCTAATTGTTGTCCCATTTATACAACTGACTGTTATAAAATCCCTTTGGTAAGTGTTTTCAAGTTTCTCTGACAAAATAGATCAAAAGACGAAATATCTTCATTCTACAACAACTTATTTTCATTTTGTAGTTTATTAAAATAAGAAAACCTTAACTGTTATTTGAGTTTCAAGTTATATATATATATAAAGAGATTCAGGAATGTACATTCCATAAAGCATGTGAAATGCATGCAGGCATCATGAAAAACTTTCTTTAAGACATATTGAGGCAACCATTCCCTATCTGGTGCTTACTGATCTACATTTTAATATATAGACTTTTTTTTTTTTTTTTTTTTTTTTAAGTGGACTCTCGGCCAGGCACGGTGGCTCACACTTGTAATTCCAGCACTTTGGGAGGCCAAGGCGGAGGATCACGAGGTCAGGAGTTCAAGACCAGCCTGGCCAATATGGTGAAACCCCATCTCTACTAAAAATACAAAAATAAATAAATAAATAAATTATCTGAGCATTGTGGCAGGCACCTGTAGTCCCAGCTACTTGGGAGGCTGAGGCAGGAGAATGGTTTGAACTCGGGAGGTGGAGTTTGCAGTCAGCCGAGATTGTGCCACTGCACTCCAGCCTGGGCAGAGCAAGACTCCGTCTCTAAAACAAAAAACAAAACAAACAAACAAAAAACAACAACAACAAAAAAAAACAAAGGACTCTCCTGGGCTAATCTTTCTCAGTTTTCAGTTAGTGGATATTAAAGGCAAACATAAATGACTTCTAAATTTGTTTACACAAAACAAACACACACAAGAATACACACAAAAGAATACACTTATTGCAAACATAGAAAACACACACAAGTATACACGCACATACTGCAAACATAATCAAGTAAAATTATAATACTTTTGATACTTTCCATAAGCAGGTATTCATAAAGTAAATATGTGAAAAAACAAGATAGGGTAAACAGTAAAAATATGTTCATCTTTACAGAAATAACTTAAAAATATAACAATAATCACAAGATGAACAGGAAATGTACTTCCAGATTATCCATGAAAACTCATGAGGCATAGATGCATAATATAAGTACTCCCCATTCCCCACCCACTTGTGTGACTGCTTGATTGATAATAGTGTATGTTCAATGGTGGCCTTCCTCTGTCTTGTCTGTGTTTTCATGATTTGTCTGCTCAGTGCTGACCACTGTCCTTAGATGTGTATTTAAACCCAAATTTGATGATCATGTAGAAGCTACTACTGACATAGCTACTAATCAATAATGTCCTGATGTTGCTGTATCAACCATTTATCTATTCAGTAATATTTATGGAGCATCTACATGTTCCAGACAAATAGGGATAAAAATGTGTCTACCCTCATGGAGCTTATATTCCACTGAGGTATATATATAGTAAATCAGTAAATACTTGCTATACATTAATGCTACATAGAAAGTAAAATATAGGTAAGCAAAAGTGTATGATGGGAATGTGGGGAGCTCTTTTAGACTGGGCGATATGGTAAGCCTTGCTGATTAAGTGACATTTGAGCAAAGACCTGCATGAAATGAGGGAGAAAGAATATCATAGACATAGAAACATGCACTATGTAGCATTTGAAGTCTGGTTGACTTCATTAATTGTATACATTTCAGATTCATCCAAATTATTAAATGTATCAGAAATTTATTCAATTTTTATGATTACTGAGTGGTATGCCATGGAATGAAGATATGATAGCTTATTCTTTCATTCCTTACCATGAAAAATTTTCGTTGTTTCTTATTCAGATGATTATGAATAAAGCTGCTATATGAAATCACAGACAGGTTTGAGGGTGAACATAAGATTTCATTTTACTTGGGCAATCTGTGAGTGGGATTGCCAGGTTATATGGCAAACCTACTTTTAACTTTTTAAGGAACTGTCTAATTTGACTATACCATTTTGTATTCTCACCAGCAATATATGAGAGTTCTAGTTGCTCTACATATTTATCAGCTCTTTACGTTTTCGTCCTGTCTTACTTTGTTTTCACCACTCTAACAATTGTGTAATGATATCACATTTTGTTTTCGGTTGCATTTTTTTGAATGACTAAAATGTTGAACATCTTTTCAAGTGAGATTCTTTTATCTCCTTTGGTGAAGGCTCTCTTTAAGTTCTTACCCATTTTTATTTGTGTTGTTTCTTATTAATGAGTTATAAGCGCTCTTTATATGTTTTAGAAATAAGTTTTTTACCAGATAGGTTATTTGTAAATATTTTTCCCCCAATCTGTGGCTTATCTTTTAATTCTCTTAGCAGTGTCTTTGAAAAAATTTTATTAGTATGAATTCAACTCATGCTATTTTTTTTATTCTATGATCCATGCTTTTGTTGAATCAAAGTATATTGCTGAGCCTGTTAAAGGCATTCTTCTTTGTTACCATGCTTCTCATTTCTATAAATTTTATTTTTCCTTATAATCTCCATCTCTCTGCAAAAATTACCTATGCATGTTGTTCAGCTTTTATATTAAAGTAGTTAACATATTAATAATAGGTACTTTATATTCCCAACCTGATAATTCTAACTTCTGGGTGGGAGCTGAGACTGACTCTGTCCCTGGAACATGTGTTGCTTATTCTTCCTTATTTAGGTGTCTCCTTTTTTGTTGTTGTTGAAAGTTGACGTCTTCTGTAAAGCAGTGAAAACTGAGATAGATAGTAACTATCTATTTCTGGGGCCACACCTGTTTTGTGGTAGACCTGTGTTGTGAGTAATTGAATCAATCCAGCCAGTTGAGCTGAGTCTGGGATTTGTTGTTTCCGTTGTTGTTACCAATTCCCCACAGGCTTCACCTTCCTCTAGAGTCACCTTGTGCTTAGGATGGGGGATGATTTCCCAAGAGTGTTTTTCACAGTACGTGCCCTACCTTCAGCATAAATAACTTCCTCAAGAGTTTATTGTTCCATGCTCTTTTGCCCCCCTCCCCAGTAGTAGATTGCTTAGTATTGAATTTGTGGGCCTGATGGTGGAGGTGGTGGTGCATGGAGGTGGGAAAGTCAAATTTTGTTTTTCTAGTTTATTGTCCATCTTAGGTGTGAACTGTGCTCCTGTATCTGGGGAAGAGAACTTCTTATTTATCCTGTCACTCACTAAGAAGTATGCATTTTCTAATGGTTTCAGATCAGGACATTTTCCTCTCCTTCTTTTTCTCTGAAATCTAGTTGTTTCTTAGCCTGTTTCCTAATGTTGACTGAATTTGCTATTTTCTCATCAGTTTAAACATTTAATTAGAGATAAAGGAGAAACACCTATCTAGGAGAGGCTAGATGTCTTTCTCACTGAGGTTGCTTCTCATGCCCCTACCCCAGCACTCACACCTGAACAACATGAGGAAGACTTTTTCTGGTCTCCCCCAGATCTTTCTCATAACCACTTGATTAGTTCACTAAGAGTCTGAAAGTCCCCATGAATTTCCGTTGGGGGTACTGTTCCCATGGGCACCTGCTTGTTATTTGCCCCAAAGAATCAAGGGTTTGCCTCCTATCTCCCCTTAATGTCACTCATCTTTGCTTAGATTTTGTGTAAGTTCGATGTTTTGCAACCTCAGTGACTTGATGGATTTAATAGAAATTGTAATTGTAGAATAATCTACACATTACTGTTATTTTAAGGATGAGAATAAGGCAGTTTCTAGCTTTCTAGATCTATATTAATTTACTAAAACTACCACAACAAGTAAACTTGGTGGCCAAAAAAATTCTCACAGTTTTGTAAGGCAGAAATCCAGACTCAGTTGTCAGCAGGGTCATGTTCCCTCTGTAGTTTCTAGAGGAGAACTCTTCCTTGCCTCTGCCAGCTTCTGATACTTTGACTGGCCTTTCAGTTATAACAGCATAACTCTAATCTTTACCTCCATCTTAATGTACTTTCCCTTTGTGCCTCTCTGTATTTTTTTTCTTCTTATAAAGACATCAGTCATTGGATTTAAGGTCCATTCTGTGTTATGCCATTCTTGTGTTGCAATAAAAAAAATACCCAAGACTAGGTAATTTATAAAGAAAAGAGATTTAATTGGCTCAAGGTTCTGCAAGTTTTACAGGGAGCATGGTGCTGGCATCTGCTTGGCTTCTGGGGAGGCCTCAGGAAACTTGCAATCATGGTGGGAGGCAAAGGGGGAGCAGGCACATCACATGGCAAAAGCAGGAGCAGGCAAGAAAGAGAGAGTGTGGATCTGGTCACTTTTATCGCTTCACCAGATCTCGAGATAACTCACTATCACAAAGACAGCAACATGTCATGAAGGTTCATAACCTGCATGAACCAAATGCCTCCTACTAGGCCCCGCTTCCAGCAACAGTGATTAGAATTCAACGTGAGGTTTGGGTGGAGCCCTGAAATCCCAGGTGATTCATTTTGAGATCTTTTACTTAAGTACATCTACAAAGATACCAATTTCCAAATAAGGTCATATTCTGAAAGTTTAGGGGGTGTGAATCTTTGAAGGACATTATTCAATCCACTCCACCTTTGTAATACCTGAAATTTCACTGAAGTTTAAACTATTTAGTAAATATCTAACTGATTAGAACTTCTTCATAAGAACACAATTGGTATGTTTAAGACTAGTCCCATGATAAAAATTTTTATGTCAAAAATCCTTGGTACTACCTTACATTATTTTATTTATCCAACAAATATATGTTAAGAAGGTACTACATGGCAGAAACTGTATTTGATGTTGTAGGTGTAGACAAAATCCCTGTTTTCATTGACCTTGATTTTGCTCCTTAAAGTATAAGTTTCTCTTATCAAGTTACATTTATTTTCTACAGCTTTGTTTAAAATGTTAGATAATTCAATATCTCAAATAGGAAAGACTTAGCTTTTTATAATTCCACGGAAAACATTAGTTCTTCTCAATTTTGTTATTTTGCTTATAGAAATGGAGAAATCTACTGACTTCAATTATTTAACAGAGTGATGGAATGAAACTTTTGTTTCAACTATTCTAAATTAAATGACCCCAAAAAAGGCATGACAAAAATCTGTCATTCTAATAAGTAACATGTTTCCTAATGAACTCGTCATTCTAATTATCTTCACATTGACTTGGTTCCCAATCAGTTCTGAGGGCATTTTTCCTCATATAATCTAAAATAGCTGAACAAAAGCAATATATGATGTGTTTTAAAACCATTAAAGATAAAAGATGTTTTCAATCTGCAATGGTAAATAAGAAAAAGGCAAAACAGTGGATTGAAAGGTGGAATACTAATGTAATATTGATCTCAGTTTTTTAACTGTGGGTTAATTTCATCAAAACCAGAATGCTTTAAGTAAATCTAATATGCAACAAATATTACGGTATGCAGAGATATTTAATTCAACTCATAATTTGATAAAGTTTATACAAACTAAATATGCTAACATATAATTGTTTTTTCGTGCATAACAACTTATCTTATAGTGGTGAATAATTGAAAAAGAATAAATACATTAAGTGTTCACAGAAAATAAACCCATACATCAAAGTAAAGTATGAATTAGATAACTGAGTTCTAAAATAACTTGAATTTCCAGATTTATGATTTTAGGTCTTAAAATACTTTATAACATGTGATGGCTTATATGTTCCTTTGTCTCTACTTTTCTCCACTTCTCACTCAGAATCAGTATTTTAAAGCAGAAAGTAACTAGCTTTAATTTAATTTAAATTTATTATTTAATAGACTAGATTCTCCATTAGAATAGACTAGGAATCCAATAATTAACTCACACTATGTGAAACTGTATTTTCCCCCATATACTTAGACTTGGTGAATTAAGCTTTCTTAATGGTGTCAGTGCCAGTTTCATAATATCTGTGGCAACACTAATTCAAAATCAAAAGGACAAAATTGTGGGGGTTTTTTGGCTGTTGTATTTCATAATGTTTTATTAGGTTGTTGCAATAAAAATTGTCATTTTTGTCATTACTTTTAATGCACTCTTCTTAGATTGCTTTAAAGAAATACCCAAGACTGAGTAATTTATAAAGAAAAGAGTTTAATTGGCTCATGGTTCTGCATGCTTTACAGAAAATATGGGGCTGGCATCTACTTGGCTTCTGCGGAGACCTCAGGAAACTTACAATCATGATGGAAGGCAAAGGGGGAACAGGCACATCCCATGGCAGAAGGAGAAGAAGGTGAAAGTCACATGGCAAAACCACAATTACTTTTGCACCAACCTAAATAATTGTCTGCATGAACTGTGATAGCATGAGGAAGTGCAGATATATCTTTTGTGAATATTTTTGTTTTACTCTGTTTACCATATAAAGACTAAAGCTCTATTAGAACTGGCTATTAGAGAGTAACTAGTTTACCCAGCAGGGTACTTCCTTTTCAGAGATTTGGCAAAATAATTTTGTCATATGAAAAATCTTAGAGTTTTGTATGTCTTGAACATTAGCCTTGAGAGTAACTGGTTTTATTTCAAAATCCTAATCCAAAATCTGGAGCCAATATCTTCATTAAACCAACTGATTTCAGATTAATAAACTAGATAATAATCTCTTCACAAATACTTCAGATGGCTAAAAACAATTTTAAAGTTTCCTGAACTTTGTACTCTCCATGTAGCCATTGGTTAACATTGAAAACATTGTCAACAATGATACAAAATCTTATTATTGAGAAAGGTACAAAAGGATAACTCATCCCCATGAATAATTTCTATGGCTATTTGTTAAATTTTTTGAACAAATAAAAAATCTGATCACACTAATATATTACCAGAATATTAATATTAGCTATTATGTCTTCATAGGTCATGAGATAATGCACCAAATCTCTGAGAAAACAGCCCTGTTAAATGTTGATCATCGGACATATATTGCTCATTTTTATTTGGATTTAGATGACCGAGAAAGGTTTGAATGTATATATCATTTGTCTTACATGTTATCACACATACAGTTGTAACACTGAAAGAGATAATGAAAATGAAAATCATTCTCTAATTGCTTTGTCAGTTTTACAGGCCCAGTGATTAGACTGACGACACTTTACCATTTAGAGCAAATTATCCTGTTTTGTATCAACTACAACAATAAAAAGTTAAATAAGGAGAGTGGCATGTAAAGGTAAATAACATGGTGGAAATAAGATGACCTTAAATCCCTAATCCCACAATTTTCAGTTCCCTTATCCATTCTTTTTCTTTTGAGACGGAGTCTCACTCTGTCACCCAGGCTGGGGTGCAAAGGTGTGATCTCTGCTCACTGCAGCCTCTGCCTCTTGAGTTCAAGTGATTCTCCTGCTTCAGCCTCCTGAGTAGTTGGGACTACAGGCGCACACCACTACACCCAGCTAATTTTTGTACTTTTGGCAGAGATGGGGTTTCACCATGTTGGCCAGGATGGTCTCGATCTCCTGAACTCATGACCTGCCCACCTCGGCCTCCCAAAGTGCTGGATGAGCCACCGCGCCCAGCCCCCTTATCTATTCTTGTCATTCAGGCAATTACTATTTCACACATACTCATACATTAATACAACATTTTAATTAAAAATAATGCCATATAAAATACAGTTTTCTAAAATTCCATGTTTTACTTAATATGCTGTAAAGATTGCAATATGTTTTGTGGATTGTTTTCATTCATGATTCTATGTAGGTACTTCTATCTCACCTTTTTAATAGTTACATAGCATTGCCTTGCATTAATTCGCAAAACTTTACAAAATCGATCTACTAATAATGGAATCCAGGTAGGTCATAGGGATTTACTACTATAAAGAGTGCTGAAATTCATTTACAGTTTTATTATATAGTACATTTGTATGAATATATAATAATTAAGATACATATTTTGAAGGAAAAATACTGAATCAATATATATGAACATTCCAAAATGTGATAGGTATTGCTAAATTACTTATAAAAATGATATACAATTTAAAATCTTAAAATATTAAAGGCAATGGATATGTATAATTTCATATCCAACTTAGAATATTGCCTACATTTTTATTTTTGCGAATGGTACATTAGGATATTATTTGAAAAGGACACCTTTAAACTATTAAAAAGCCATTTGAAGTCACTTTAACTTCTGGCTATGGAGGAATAACTTACACACAATAAACTCTAAAGAAGCTAGAAAAATATTTATGTTTAAAGGCATCAGAGATCTACCCAGATAGTTTGTACTCACAGAGTGAAGACATTGAAAAGAAGGCACATGAAGACATGTGAGTGAAACTTTTTCAACATGAAGCATGTGCCAAAGCAGCACAGGGTCTGAAAAACGAAGTAGACCTATCATCAGTCTCCAGGGCAAGGAAGAAAAAATCAATCTCAGGGCCTGCTACGGTAGAAGCGACATGGCAAATGCTCCAGGCTTTCAGATGTGACCAATTACACACAAGCAGAAACGATGCATCAAAACAGGCAAACCCTACAACCACTGAAACAGAGCTCCAAGTAAGCTCAGTTCCTCATTGGAATAAGCTAAGCTTTCCTCTGGAGAAAGCTCATATTCAGAGTCACAAATTACTCCCAACTTTTTTTTTTTTTTCTTTTAACATAAAAGGACTGGCATTCAGTAAAAGATAACAGTGACACCAGAATGTAAATTTAAATTATTAAAAACCAGAAAAAACATAAGAAACAGTAGAAATGGACCTCCAGGAAAGTTGTATAATAGATGACAAAGATGGACACTTTTATTATAGGAATTGAAATCCAGAAAAAAACAGAAATAGAGATTTCAGACATTCCTCTGTAGCAGTAAAAGTGAATGTGATGGATCCAAACACACTAATTTGGAAAGATCTCAGACATATTACTGAGTATATATAAAAGAAAAACTGAATTATATTTAGTTATAATAAAACATTCATCTTAATTATACTACAATTGAATTATATTTATTTAGAGTAATATACAATAGTATGTGTTTCTGACCATTAAATGCATTACAAATGCAAATATGTAGAAATAGATCTGTAAGTACACAACACAAACCACTAAGTTTGGTAAGTTAGAAAGGGGATTTCAGTGGATGTTGGTCACTTTGTTTACATATTTGTTTACAAAGTGAAGGCATTTACTTATCCTTCATGTAATATGAAAAGAATTGTTACACTAGAGAAATACCTGACTGTAGGCTCTCTGTACTTAAACTCATTGTCTGCCCTTCCTTAGTCAGGGCAAATACAAATATAACAGAGGTCAGGTGTTGTTCATATTCTCAACTCTAACATTTTCATAAAGAACAATCTATGTGGTGGGAAATGTTTAGTTTTCAACCTATAGTTGTAAGTAAAGTCCTTTTCACAAAGACGACTTTCTGATTTAAATAGGATTAATGAGATTATACATATTTACAGAAAATGGCAGCTGTAGAAGATAGAAAAAAGAGAGGTTACTTTTTAAATATTTAAGTAACTTTCCTGCGATAGAGAATTTTAATATCTGAAAATTACTGAGTTTTCATAGAATCATATGAGTCAACTTTTAGTCAACAAGATGTTAATGTGTGACAGCAGGGTGCAATGATTATATTCGGCACATGTATCTGGGTCCTTGACTAAGTTCTTGGCCTTGGTAAACAAATATAACCACTCTGGCCTTTGCTTACTTGTTCATGAAAAGAAAGGTAATGTGCTAATTCAGAAAAAGTGGAATTTGGAATCGAGAAGGAGAAATTTGGTAAAGTAACAACAGAGCTATAAGTTCCACCATGTTACTTTGTTAAATGTACAAAAACAGATATACAAGAGTATTGGTCCTGCATTTCTTCCCTTTAGTTAAATTCACTTATATATTATTATTTCATGACAACAATTTTAGAAGACCTGTTATTATGAATAAACTGACCCACACAAAGGACGTAGATAATCAAGATGAAATAATTTTTGTTGTTTATATTTCTGAAGCTGGTTCTCTTTTCAGAAGGTAGTGAATTGTGAATTTAGTTGTATCTAGTATTCTAAATAATATTTTTAAATACTAAGTGACAGCAGGATACTCAGATATTAAAAGCATGTTCTCTTTGTCATTAATAGTCTTGGACAAATATTTACAAATATTTACCATAAGGGTTATTTTCCTTCTCTACAATATGATGATAATGGTACCAGTTGTATTAGATCATCGAGAGACAACTCATGCAAAGCACTTAGCACAGTTCCTAACCATAGTTAGTACTTGGTAGACACTTGTTATAAAGAGAATTATTTCCAGATAAATGATTCTAAATATTTTACCCATTTTTACATCATATGTTCCAACTATTCTTTCCAATATAAAAGAAATATTTCAACAAAGATAGTGTCTTCTTTAATATAGTCAACAAAAGAAACACGTGTGATCATTTGGGGCAATCTGTAATGACATAGGTAGTTCTAATATGTTAATATTGGTTAAGGGTCTCTAACCCATTAAATTTTCTTGACTTTTTCATGAAAACATTTACAAATGTGTAAACAATGAGTAAATTTTCAAATATTTGAGTTTCAAAAGTAATCGAAACATTTGGCATCATCATTTTTTTCCTATGTCAAAGACCAATTTTATGAATGTAACTTATGGCTTCTAGGAGGTTTGAAATTATCAATAGAGAAATAGTAATTAGTAAAATCAATTATATACTATATTATTTAATACATTAGTGAATGTATATGTTATTAATATATGACATATAATAATGAAAACTTAGAACCAGAAGAGAAGATGGTTAAATACATTTGAGAACAAAGATAAAATACTACATAATCATGAAATTACTATTTTAAATGATTATTTAATGACATGTAGAAGAAATCAATGGTGAATTTTGTGTAAATGATGAGGGACAGGGAGGTGTCATGGGTAATTTCTAACTTACTGATTTGTAAACTAAATGCACTGGGGTTGGAGATCATGAGCTCTGTTTTGGTCCTACTTGTATAGATACGACTGAATAAATTATGCAGGAACTAGAGGACACAACTGGGCTAAGAAGAAAATCAGTGGCATCAGGGTACAGTTAGAATTACAACCATAAGCACACATGAGAAAATGTAAGCCTCTAGACTTTAGCTCTACATGAGAAAAGAAAAGATCCAAAAAGATTTCAAGAGCTTCAATTTAAAGAAAGCTGAAAAGTGAAATGTGGTTATTTTCATTAGCATGGCATGTCACCATTCACAAAATAAAATGCACAATATTGCACTAGCTATTTATCTATAATTACTACAGAGTCATTTTCCTATCCCTCTCTGGCATGAGTGTAATAGTTTGGCTCAAATAGATGGATAAATGATTGAGACGTGTTGATATATATTTGATCAATGCCTTTAACACATGCTTTCCCACCCGTTGCAAAGTTCCACAGAGCGCATTAAGAGATAAGTAAATACATGCCAAATTCCGAGGTCGCAAATTCTCTACACACTTTATGCTGTGTGAAGTCTCTTGCCTAGGATTGACTACTTCTGATCTGTTGTTTTATACACAGTCTTCATCTGTGCTGAGCCTGTAGATTAAAGCCTCACTTAAATGTCTGCCTATTGTTGTTCCTGCTTTTGTTTCCCCTAGACACTGATTTTCCAGAATGAATGATCTCATGTCTCCAAAGTGAGCTACCCTTATAAACCAATTTTATTTTTCAATCTTCTTGATTTTCTGAAACTTAAAACAAAACAAAACAAAAAGACAAAGCCGAAGACAACATATTGGTATTTAAAAAACACCTTTGAAGGCAGAGAGAAGAAACAAGGGGAGGGAGGTCCCCTGTTGATCCAAACTGTCCTGGATCCATTCTGTATTCATTCTCCTCCTCACTTAAGATGCAATCACAGTTTCTCCTGTGAGACTTAATTAAGCTACGGGCTCCCTCTGACTGCCGCCTCCCATTTGTCACGTGCCTCATTCCTCTGAGGAACACAGAATTTTCGCAGCTTTTCCTTCCTTCCTACTTTCTTTCTATTCCATTCTCCAAAGTATCAACCATTCTTGAGGATTTTGGAGGCTGTTTTTGTTTTTTTATTTTCCAGTAATTTTAAGAGAAAGAAGTGGTAAAAACAAGAAAAAAAAAATGGATTAACACTGGGAAAATGTTACAAGTATGCAAATGATAATAGGATTTTGTTTACTTTGTTTTATCTTTTCATCTTGCTTCTTCAGTAATGAATCTCTCCTTTTTATTTTGCAAAAAAGGTGTGTCCATTTATGGTATACCATTTACCCTCTGAGCTGATGATTTTGTTTTTATTTTCATTTCTGTTTGTTTGTTTTTAGTATATGGGATTCTTCACTCCTCTGTAGCTTTAGACTTTTTAAAAAGAGGTGCAGGTACTATCTGTATTTGTTGAGTGCTTACTATGTGCTCTACACATAAGATCTTTATGTGTATCAACTAATTTAATTTTCATAACGAAAACATTTTACAGTGAGGAAATTTAGGACCAGAGGAAATTGTTCCCATTCGTAGAGCTAGCAGTGAGAGATAGAATCAGGATTCAACGCCTGACCTCTGACACCTGTGACTAGATGTTACCCACCATTCCCTTTTGCAAAGGTAGCTACAAGCAGTAACATTTGGTAATCAGCTTGAATGATAATCTTATGTGAAGCTAAACTTCAGTTCAGAGTAATTTAGAGCTAGTACTTCCAATGTTTTTCTCAAAACATATTCCAGTGAGATATTAACAGGTATTACAAGGGGAAAAGGTTTGCCCTGTAAAGCAAGTTTGAAAATCTGAGATTAAGAAATACCAGTTTGCTTTCAGGTCTTTAAAACCTTTAATGGGGTCCGGGCACAATGGCTCACGAGGTCAGGGGTTTGAGACCAGCCTGGCCAAATTGGTGAAACCTCATCTCTACTAAAAATATAAAAAATTAGCTAGGAGTGGTAGCACATGCCTGTAGTCCCAGCTACTTGGGTGGCTGAGGCAGGAGAATCGCTTGAACCTGGGAGGCGGAGGTTGCAGTGAACCGAGATCGCACCACTGCACCCCAGCCTGGGTGACACACTGAGACTCCATCTCAAAAAAAAAAGAAAAACCAAAACCTTTAATGTGATAATGCACATATAACTCTAGATGTTGGATACATAATGCGTTGTTTTCCAATAATATTTGATAAAATATACTTTTTGAAAAACATCAATTCATTAAGAATTCAAATACCCATTTCAAAAACTCAAATTCAATTGTTTCTCCCTCTCTGACTAGCTCAAGAAAGTGATATTTCACACTAGAATATCCTTTTAAATCCTTTCCTCGCACTAAAAAAATTTATTCACAATTTGAGACTTGCTTTGCTTGAATAAGAATAAAAAATTTATTTTCAATTCTTCCTAATGTATTATCATAATATGTACCAGGAGAGTTATTAGTTTGGGTAATACTAGGTACTATAACACATAGTCTCTAATACCTGAAATAAAACAAAAGTATTTCCGGATTATGTCAGAGTTCAAAGCGTTGCTCCACGTACACAGATCACTCCTTTTCATGTGGTGATTTCAGGTATGAGGCTTCTTCTATTTAAGACCACATCTAATTTAATTCTAGCTGTCGAAAGGAAATGTATGGGGAATGAACACCAACTGTTTAAAAACCTTGGCCTGGAAATGACACGCATCACTTCTGCTCATATTTCATTAGTTAAACAAAAAAACAAACAAAAATTAGTCATATGCCCACTTCTAGATGCCCAAAGACTGTGATGTACTGACTGAATAGCTACTTGTCAGTAATAATTTTAGAGGACATTAAGTAGAAATACAAAACTGGGAAGACCATTTGTCATCTCTACCATCAGAATTGCATATATTGGCCAATATTGCATCAATTTCTACATTCCTTTTTAACATGCAAAGCCCATAAAGTGATACATGAATTACAAAATTGATTCCATACATTTTTCAAATGATTACCACAAATAAAGGGACCAGTCATTATCACTGCTATAGCAGTTTGCCAATAATGGATTGCAGACCGGATATTTCCACTGAATAAGGTTTTTCTAACACATATTACCCAATGTAGCTAATAAACATAAAGCCTTTTTTTAAAGAAAATTTTGTGAAATAAGATATATTTAGATATAGATTTATATTATTATTGGTTCTGTTTATTTCATAAAACTTGCTTTGCTTTTTCTAACATCATTCCACTCTTTAAAGATTGGTGAAACTCTTAGATATGACTAGTAAATCAAGTTAGTACATGGTATGATAGAATTGACCAGAACATAACTGGTTGCCTATTGGAGTAGAGTGGACACTAGAAAGAATATGGAAAGAGAATATGAAGTGGGGCAGAAAAGGAAATTGAAGAGTGGCTGGGGCTGACTCAGTCATAGTTTACCAAAGAAAATTCATTATTAGGGTAAGATTCAAATCTCTAGATAAACAGTCAAAATAAGAGAGCAACATAATCAAAGTAATTTATTTGTCAGCCTTTCACATATTAAGTTGGTCTTTCTCTTCATATCAACAATGCCACACTGTGGATTAGCTAAAGTGAGGTCTCCTATTTAGTTTGTCATTATCTTACCTAGCACTTGGCACAGTGGCTAGCATAAAATACAAGTTTAAATACTCTTTGAAATATAATATGAATTATGAATGAATGAATGAATGAATGAATGAATGAATGAATAAATACATTGAACATCAATAGCTAAGTTGGCAAACAGAGCACACAACCAAAAATCTGGAGAAATCTATATTCATTTTCCCAAGGAAGAAAATGGTCAGAATGGGCTTGTAGCATCCCTTTATTCTCTCAAATAGCACCTGTGATATTATGATATAATAAGAAATATATATTTGGTCTTCTTCCCCAGTTCCTGGCACAGAGCTGCTAACATTTTTGGGCTTTCCTGAGTGATGCAGTGAGAGGATCATCTCATTATTTGTAATAAGTCCCTTTCAAACATACCTGAGTTTATGCTAATGAGGTGAATCTTGGAGAATGGGAACTGTTTGCCAACCAATCATGTGATTGGAGGATTGGAAATTTCATTCCCACCTCCTGCCCTCTGGAGACTGGAGAGACACTGGAGACTGAGTTCAATAACCAATAGCTGATGTCTTAATCAAACATGCCTATGTGATGGAACATTCACAGAAATCCTAAATGATAGAATTCAGAGAGTTTCTGGGTCAGTGAACACACAGAAGTTCTGGAACCAGTACATGTAAGTAAAGTGTTTCCCTGAGTTCTGGAAGTCATTCTAGCAGATTATCAAACCCAAGAAAGGGGTTGTAGAAAGACCTGATTTGTAGCTGGTTGGTTAGAATTGAGGAGGCCTGGGCTTAAGACTGGCGTCTGAAGTGGAGCCAATCTTGAGGGACTAATCCATTTACTTGTGGGATCTATACTAACTCCTGGTAGACAGTGTCAGAATCGGACTGAATGATAGGATACCATTTAGTTTTTGAAGATTTGGAGACCTGCTTAGTATGGAAGAGACACACATTTGGTGTGAGAAGTGTTATGAGAACACAGAAAAAATGTTTGTTTGCTTTTTATTTTTTTAGCATCCATAACCCAATCCTTTGTAATTGGCCTTCATCTCACATTGCCTTTCAGTTAAATAATGGCAGAATCATTTTAGTTTTAGTCAAAGTTACACCTACAGAATCTAACAGATTTTAGCACATAAAACCTGTTTCTTAAATAAATTCTGCCTTGAGGTGAAATTCCTATCTCAGTTCTTAGATGATTGATTTGGATTGTTCTACGAAACAGGATTTGAATGAATCCTTTTCTAGTTTCCAGGCTTGGGACAGAATTCTGACACTAAAATGGCAAAGAGAAAACAGAGAAAAATTAAGACAGATACTTAGAAACTGTTGTGCACAAGAGGAGAGCAATTGTCAGGCCTGGGGACACAGTTCTAGAGTCAGACTGGCCTCAGTTGTGGCTTGATGTCCAGGCCCAAACTGAAGAGCTGATAATGTTGAAATTCTTACTGATTCAGGATCATAGGATCTGAAAGTTAGACTGAGCCTGAATACAGGCATTAAACAGTCTTTACCTGAATTTAAAAGTCTTAAATATTAATTGATATGCATAGACACAGATCATATTAGTCATTTTAAATTATTTTGTTAAGATGTAGTTACAACTAGTTAGTACATTTGATTTTTAGAGTGTTGTTTCAGAACACAGTAACTCCCTAGATGGTAATGCTGATAAACATGGTGAAAGTGAATGCTAAAAATGTTTCAATGGAGCTAATTTAAGCAAGCTATAAATTGGGATGCAAGTCTAAAAATGAAAAGGAGTAAAAATACAAAATTTAAAAATATGGCATGGAAAGTAGAAGATGGATGAGACTCAGAGGCATTTCTACAATATAATTGATCATGACTATGTCCAGAGAGGATTGATGATTTATTTTGCCATCTTCATGGGTTAGAGGCAAGAGTGACATCAATAGACTGACTCAGGGTATGTAGGCAAAAGTGTATGCCCTGCACTTCTGTTCCGAAGTAAACTAGGCCTCAAAGTGCACTCTCCCAAGACTGTTACAGGTGGTCCTCAACTCACAATGGTTCAACTTAACAAATTTTCAGCTTAATAACTGTGTTTTCTTACAATGAGATTATGTTCAGATGAACCCATTTAAGTTGAAAATATTCTAAGTTAAAAATACGTTTTTGACTTACAATATTTTCAAAGTGCAATAAGTTTATCCAGATATAACCCCATCATAAATTGAGGAGCATCTGTATATTAGAAGGGTTAGAAGAGAAGGGAGACAGTATCAAAACCGAAAACTTTTTCTGACATTGGGCACATTATTTAACTTCTCAAAGTTTCCATGAAATAAGGATTATTGTAATTTTGAAAAAAGACTCTTAGTCTGAACAGATGAGATATCAAACAAATCATTTTATTACTAATAGAGACTAGTGGAACACTATAGAGCTAGTTATCTTTGACAAGTAAACTTGCTAAAGCTTATGTCCAGAATTAGGCAGAGTTGAACTAGCTGTTATAGGCAATGTTAGACCAAGAAATAATACTTGCTTCCTGTTGGCATGTAGCTTCCCTTAGCTTTTGGTTGACATTACAGGAATTCATATCAAAGTTTTTAAATCTACCTCATTTAGAATCTATAGTGTACATTGTTATTTTGTCAAATGTCAACTGATTGGTGTAGGGATTTTTAATTAGCAAAATTATTTCATAGTCATTATCTCTTTGATGGTAGCATAATTGATAGTAGTACCCCTCAAAACATAAATCCATCAATATCATCACATCTAAAACTTTAATATTTTCATATAAGTTTATTTCACAATTGTACTTTTGTTAATGAAGTATTTGTCATCTCTATTCTTTTTGCCCTTGGCTAATGGAGTTTAAAAGACACTGATACATCACAGTATCATTAGCCTCTAGGTGCTCGTTAGTTCATTGCCTTATTGATGAAATCACCTTAGGATAAGGACTCCATAACTATACCTCATTGGATACGTACAGGATGGGTCTGCCTTTTGTTAAATTCCAATATATAGCAGAATATTTTATCACACATTTCCTGTGTGTATCTCTTTAATGTTACGTGTTCTTTTATAACAAACCAATTTTACTGCATATTTTTTGGTTATGTTGTGTCACAGAAATAACTGCTGCCTGGCAAAAACTGGTTATTTTTCCCATTTTTGCAGTACATTTTGCCTTTTCTTGGGATCCCATATGTTGAAAGTGAAGTGCTACAAATTTGTCATCGCCTTAGCAATCATGTATTGATCTATTTGTTCTCCCTCTGCTCATTTTCTCTGAGTCTAAATTGCTTAAGTACTGAAAGCTCTCAAGGTAGTGACCTGAAATATTAACAGGTTACATCACCTCATTAAGCAAAAGAAACTGCTCTTATTCAAAGTCTATGGATGCTGACATTGCATTTACCCCAAAAAATTAATGTTTGCATGGAAGTGTGCTAGGAAAGATACGCTATACCTCCGGACTGAGGATCCTTTAACTTTTCATTGGTTATAACAATTTCACCCCTTAGTTATTGCCTTTTGCTTGAAAAGTAAAGATTAATGATGCTAAAATGATACATTTTAATATAATCAAGTTATACTTCTGACTACTTCATATGTTGATGATCTGGCATTTTTTTTTCAGAAATAGCACAAGTTCATTTGAAGGAGAAAGACAACCCTTAAATAACAGGCCAATTATTATTTTAATCAATAGCAGTATTACATTTTAAATTAATCTTCAAAAGTCCCTGAAGCTAAAATTTCAAAAGTCATTAATCAATTAAGCAAAATACTACAGTCTTTCAAAGCAATCTACCTCCTGAAGGTTGTTCAAACTGTCTTCTGAGAATGAAAATTTAACACTTTTTCTTCACTTTGACTATGTAGTTTTATTTTTCTTACACTAAATAGAATTGTATTAGAACAATTACTCAATATGTAATTAATTGCCTAATACGTAAATAATAATATGATGGTGTAAATGTGAATGATGGTGTAAATTTAGTGTATTTAAATGGTTATATTTTGGTCACAAAAAATTGCAATTGTTTTAAAAATGTCTTTTGTTTAATAATATCAAGGACAAGGTGCTAAAACAACTTATTTTCAAAAATCATAGACTATCAGAAACTTTACTGTTTGAAATAATATCAGAAAGGCTGGAACATATCCTTCTTGTTTGAAGAATCTTTGCCATGTGAGTCATCTGGACACTGAGAAGCTGCCTTGGGTATCCATTCAGGTGCACAGCTTCAGACAAGGGCCTTCCAGACATGTTTACAAGTCTAGTTTCCAAGAAGATAACACAATGAGTCTTCCCCTCAGTCATGATAATAATCAGACTATGATGTTCTTACCAGAAACTAAGACACTGACACAACCAAAGTCACACAACACTTTACCTTTTGGCAATTTTCTTATCAGTAACTTATCCATAATTTATTCTCATCTGATATTTCAGGCAGAACTAATCTTTGCATTCCTGGAATCATTCTTTACAGCTGTTCAGTGTAAGCTTAAATTCTGTTTAAACACAAAAACAAAAACAAAAATCAACCTCTCTCTTCTTACTAAGATATCCAGTCCGTAGTGCCTCATTGTGTGTCCTCTCCCTTGATGCAGCAAGTTAATAAACCTTTGTTTCACTACAGGTATGTTCCTGATGGTCTTTATCTGATGGAATTTGTCCAAATTCCTAAGTGACGCCTTCAGCTTGCAAAACACTCCTAAAATGGAAAATGCCAAATATTCAGAAATAAAAGAATAACATAGCTGAAACAAGATGAGAGGAGTGTGTGTACCTGATAAATATCACATCAAATCCCTTATCTTTCAAAAATAATCAAGTATCATTAGCTGCCACATAGTAAGTTGCTAAATTCTGAGTTTTTCTGCCTCCCCCAAAGCAATTAATATATAATTCTCCATTTTGCCACCTTAGCTGTGACTAAGGTTGTCAGGTCCCAACTTTGCTCTAAACATTTCCCAACCCTCTCCATGTTCAAATATGACTATATTGTGTTATTCTTCCAGAATGTTCTTAACACAAGGTAATTGAGTTATTGTTTTTAATTTGGAACATTTTAAGTGCCACAGAACAGGCAGTCTGGATCATTCATTATAAATAGGATTTTACCAAGGGAGAAATGATGTTATTACAGAGATACTCTGTGAATAGCATGAAGTTGTCATTTCAGACACAGTTGAGACAATACAAGTTTAAAATGCTTTCTCATTTCCCTTGGAAAGAGTAAACATGGAGGCAAGAAACAGCTTGCAACTCGCTATGGCTGAAATATGGTATGCAAATAAGTGATTACTGAGTAAATTAGAGAAAAATATAGAGAATGCAAAAGACTTTAAACCTGACATTGAGGCACAGAATACTCTATTAACATCTGTAATATGGAGGAAGATGCAAACTGATTTATGTTGTTGCAATGAGCAGAAGCAAGACTAATGAATAGCAGTTATTGTTGAATTTCTTGTCAACATAAGAATTATTTTTCTAATAACTACAGCTGTTTAGACAATAGAATTGGTAAATTATATTGGGTGCCTCTTTCTTTCCAGAAGTAACTAAGTAGTATACTCAATGGCTATATCTCAGGAATGCCTTAAAAATAATTTCTACTTTCAATGAAAGATGAAGTTAACTTTCAATTCTGTGATAATATGATATTGTCTGTCGGGATTCTAATAAACTAATCAGTGTATTAAGATGGACACAATTACGTCAGCTTCACTAAGCAATGCATTAACATATAAGAGAAGCATTTTAGAGCTACAAAAAATAAGGACCATAGAGCTTTAAGAACATTTGCCATGGTGCCATAAGCGGCAGGACAAGAAGAGAAAGATTTAACATCAAGGGTACTTTCAAAATGTGAGCAGCACTATTTTTATAACAGCAAAGACATGTGATCAACCTAAATGCCCATCAACAGTAAACTGAATAAAGAAAATGTATTACATATACACCACAAAATATTACACAGCCATAAAAATGAACAAGATCATGTCCTTTGCAGCAACACTGATGGAACTAGAGTACATTATCCTTGGTGAACTCATACAGGAACAGAAAACCATCTACCACATGTTCTCACTTTTAAGTGGGAGCTAAACATTGAGTACACATGGACACAAAGGAAGAAACAGACACTGGGACCTATTGGAGGATGGAGGGTGGGAGGACGGTTTCAAAAAACTTTGTATTAGTTACTGTGCTTATTACCTGAATTAAGAAGCAATCTGTACACAAAACTCCAATGAAACACAATTTACCTACATAACAAACCTGTACATGTACCCCTGAGCCTAAAATAAGAATAAAATAAAATAAATGTGATGTTGCACTCTACAAAACATTTCTTACTTTGCATAATTATAGAATAAGTGTAAATAATGCTAATTGTATCAGACAATTACATATATCATAATTTCATAACAGATTATCATATAATATCAGAAGCAAGCATTTGGAATGCCTACTAACAACTAGGCTCTCCAAGATATTTTGTATATATTATCACTAATCAACCTAAAAGGCAAACATTATACTCATTTCACAGGTCACAAATACAGGTTGAAAAAGACTAAGATGATCACAGGGCTAGTAAGTGACAGGGTGAGCACCCTGCCTCCCCATCCTATGGCATAATTGTCTTAGTAGACAAACTGTTTATTGACTTAAAAAGTGTTACTTAATTTTTCATGACTTTCATATATTTACTAAGTAAGTAAGTATATTTACTTAGTACTTAGTAAGTACTAAGTAAGAGGTGTTTATTGGCCTCTTTCAGTTATCAAGGAGGACTTCTTTTGTCGTTTAATACTCTTTTTTCTAGTTACAAATGGGAAAATCCTGGTTTCTACAGTCAATTGCTCAAATGCAAGCTAATACTTCAATCTGGAAATAAATATCAAAGAATGTTGGAAAGAAGGTATAAAACAATAAAAACTGAAATACATTATGAAATAATTTTATATTTAACTCAATAGATTGAAATAACTTTGAAATCTGACAAAATTGGAGAAAAGATGTTAAATATATCTGGTGATGACTCTATAAGACTTAACAGAATGGCAACTGCTGTCACTTCCAATTTTCTAGGCAGTATATATCCCGTTTTCCATAGCAGTCACAATTTATACTGTCATCTTGTTCACTGCTCTCCAATATTTGCTACTCCTCTGAAGAACTGGCATTTCTTATAATTCTACGTTTCAGATATGAAAATGATATATTCTGGATTCTATTGTAATTTAGTCACCTATCCATTTTTAGTGTGACTAAACAAGATATTTTATAAGAAAAAATTAACAGTAAAATGTAATTGAAGAAACAATATTGATTCACTGTTATTACAGTCTATTGCACTTGCAGAAATAAGTATTTAAATTGTGTGTGTGTGTGTGTGTGTACACCGACACAAGGCAGCATTGTTTTCTGGTTGTGAAATGCTGTCTCTGCTCCTTGAATCAAAGGTGGTTACAAAATATACAGTGTATATTCATATGTGAGAGTCAAGAAAATAAATATCATAAAATGGCTTTTGTTTGATATTTTTTGTTATTTTTTTATTTCAATTGCTTTTGGGGTACAAGTGGTTTTTGGTGACTTGATGAATTTTATAGTGGCGAATTTTGATATTTTAGTGTACCTGTAACTAAAGTAGTGTACATTATACTCAATATGTAGTTTTTTATACCACACCCTCCTTCTATCCTCCCCATTCTGAGTCTCCAAAGTCCAACTTTTATTTTTATAAAAGAAAATTTTATTTAAAAAGCTGTTGAAATGAGATTAATGAGATTAATTTTGGAGATCAGTAAACACTTGAAGAAGTTAAATAATTCTAACACACTTTTGTCACCTGAATGTTTAACATAGGAGATAGGTTATTGAACAGTCAAAATGACCAATGAAATGAGGTAAAAAATAGTTTCTAAGAGCAGGCTAGTTAGTATTGAGGCTTTGCAAATGATCTTTGACTGTAAAACCTAGGTGCTACTGAAAATGATGGATAATACTGTTTACAAACAAAAAGTTTAGATTTTAGACTGGGATGAACTAATTAATATACCATTAACTAAAAAATAATTTATTATAAAATTAATGCAACTTATTATCCAATTCTTCCACCAAGTAAAAGAGAAAGTAAGGTGTTGGGCAAGATTAAATATAGTGATGGTGAAGGGGTAGGAGGAGGAGCAGAAGGATAGAGTAGAAAATGCAGTGAAATAGGAACACTTTCTATTGGAATACATGGAAACAATTTGATTCCAAACAGCATTGGGAAAAGAAGGTTCTTTCTTGAGACAAGTTATAAAAAGCAAGGCAAGTTGCATGGATTTGATCAGGCCATTGCTAAATGAATAGAAATATATATTTATATATAGTAGTATAAGAAAGCAAGTGCAAATTAGCTGAGATTTCAACAATTATTTTATAGAATATTACAATATTCTATATGGCCAAATTTAACTACTTCCCATCTCCTTACAAAAATATCCAACACTCCTTGCCATCTTCCTCGTGTGGTGGCTTATTCCCCCCCAATTTTTTTTTTTTTTTTTTTTTTTTTTTTTTTGAGACAGAGTCTCGCTCTGTCGCCCAGGCTGGAGTGCAGTGGCCGGATCTCAGCTCACTGCAAGCTCCGCCTCCCGGGTTTACACCATTCTCCTGCCTCAGCCTCCCGAGTAGCTGGGACTACAGGCACTCGCCACCTTGCCTGGCTAGTTTTTTGTATTTTTTTTTAGTAGAGACGGAGTTTCACCGTGTTAGCCAGGATGGTCTCGATCTCCTGACCTCGTGATCCGCCCGTCTCGGCCTCCCAAAGTGCTGGGATTACAGGCTTGAGCCACCGCGCCCGGCCCCAAAATCTTTTCTCTCTTTGTTTTTGGTTAGGGTCGTGCTCCAGAAAATTATTGTGGAGATTTGGGAGGGATAAAATGAAGCCTCAGTCATTTCGTAGTTCACATGCACTGTCACTTATCTGCTGACTCACCTAGATGTAATGAGGCAGTGACAGGACCTGCAACTGTTCCACCTTCCTTTAGATCTTCCTTCAGTTCCTCCACCTCGTGGACCAGGTGTGTGCCAACTCCATGGCAAAGCCTCCAATTTAATTCCATCATGAAAGATCAGAAGCAGTGGGAGCTAACATGGATTCCAGTTTATGCCTGTGGATTCCAGCTTTATCTTGCTCTCACTTTACATTCATCTTACCTTCCTGGCTACTGGCCCTATGGACTTTCAATCTTAAACATCCATCATGAGACATGAAGATAGTTCAGTAGCCAAACAGTCTTACAGAGACTGTTTAACCAGCTCTTAAGAATGCATGAAGTCAGATCCCTATAACTAATCCTGCGCGCGTGTGTGTGTGTGCGTGTGCGTGTGTGTGTGTGAGAGAGAGAGACAGAGAGAGAGGTTGCTAGGACTACCTCAACAAAGTACCACAAAATGTGTGGCTTAAACAACAGAAATGTATCATTTATAGTTCTGGTGTCTGTAAGTTTGAAATCAAGGAATCTGAAATCAAGGTTGGTTTCTTCTGTTGGCTCTAAGGGAGATGCTATTCCGTGTCTTCCTCCTGGCTTCTGGTGCTCTGCAGGCAATCTTCAGCATTCCTCAGTTTATAGAGGTTTTACCCCTCTTTCACCTCTGCTTTCATGTTTACAAGATATTCTCCCTTTGTGCATGCCTCTGTATCCAAATACTCCCTTTTTATAAGAACACCAGTCATATTGTGTTAGGGACTCACCCTGCTCCAGTATGATCTCATCTTAATGAATTACATTTGCGACTACCCTATTTCCAAGTACATTCACATTCTAAGTACTAGGGATCAGGACCTCAACCAATGGTTTTGTGTACAGACAACTCAACCCATAACAGTCTGTATGCATATAACACATACATATACACAAATATACACACACGCCACACAAACATACACATATATATGCACAAAAACATGCATGTGTACACACACATACAACTGTCTGCTTCT
This sequence comes from Piliocolobus tephrosceles, assembly GCF_002776525.5. Lineage (NCBI taxonomy): Eukaryota > Metazoa > Chordata > Mammalia > Primates > Cercopithecidae > Piliocolobus > Piliocolobus tephrosceles. Next base: position 44,547,137 of record NC_045434.1, on the reverse strand, counting down.
TTAATTGAATCCTTGATTAAGGACCATCTATGTTATACAATGTTACATGTTCCTGCCTTTGTTCAAGCTGGAAATATCTTCCTGACATTTATTTCCTATAGAATGCCTACTTTTACTCTGAAACCCAAGTCAAATATTAACTATAGAAGATTCTTTCCTTTTTACCAGGGCAATCAATACTGGGAACAGAATTCATTACCATATGGTACATAGACACTAGAATAATAGAATCCTTCAGATTGTGAATGGTATTTTAAAATGTTTATAAAATAAGGCAATCATCCAACATCATCTCTGACCATATTATTGGTTTTTAGAGGATGAAGAACATGATTCATTCATATTGTGTTCAGTGCACTCTAGTTTTAGAAATCACAAATAGTTAAACAAAATCTGCTGGATTAAATACAATTTGGTCCAATTGAGTATTTTTAAAACACCGGATTAATTAATTGCAAGCAAATCAGAAGCTATGTTTCTGACTCTGTACAGCTAGAATTTAACACATCATCTAGATTGTATCAAGCAGCTATACTCAGGTAACAGTGCATAAACTGAGGTAGCCTCTACAAGCAGAAAGATTGGATCCCGAGGAAAGCATGAATAATGCAGAAATGCAGTTCCCCTCAATAAGCTAATGGAGTTTATAGCATCTACTCCCTGCTGTCAGAGGAACTGAGCAAAAGCCGGGTTTTTAAAGTAGATGCTCTGTTTCTAGTTGTGTAACATGCAAGCTTGGTTCTTTAACAAGAAGAATTTCAGAGCTACTCATCTCTTTCACTAAAAGGTACTCTGCTCCGACTTGTTATATGAGATCTTATTTCTTACGAGTAAAATCCCTGAAAGATGATCTATGCTAACGACTTTTTCATTCTCAATGATCTGAACCAAGAGACACCTCCTCTGCCAGATGATGAATATAAATGTTGTTATTCAGGAACACTGGGTCATATTTAAGATGAGGTTCCAGGGGAAGTTGTGCAAGATAAAGAAAGAAAATCATTTACAGAGAAATGCAGAAAGAGGGAGAAACGTGAGAGAAACTAGTCTCCAAGAGACAGAGTGAAACATTTGCCTTACTTCTCTATTCCACTTTCCAAAGAACAAGTTTTATTTAACTATTTGTCTAACTTCATTCATAAGATAATATGCCCTTATTATACTCTTAGCAATTAAGTTCTATTTTCTCATGCTAGCTTTAGTGACCTACAACCTTACAATCTGAAGAAGGTGGACCAAACTACATTATGATTTACACCATCCTGACTCAGTAATAGTTGAAACCTATATGAGATTTTCATTATGCTTCTGCTGTTTAACTCTTCTTTTTTTTTTTTTTTTTTGAGACAGTGTCTCGCTCTGCCACCCAGGCTGGAGTGCAGTGGCAAGATCTCAGCTTACTCTGCCTCCTGGGTTCATGGCATTCTCCTGCCTCAGCCTCTTGAGCAGCTGCGACTACAGGCGCCCGCCACCACGCCCGACTAACGTTTTTGTATTTTTTAGTAGAGATGGGGTTTCACCGTGTTAGCCAGGATGGTCTCAATCTCCTGACCTGGTGATCAGCCCACCTCAGCCTCCCAAAGTGCTAGCATTATAGGTGTGAGCCACTGCACCCTGCTGCTTGTGTTTAACTCTATTATATACATAAATATAATTTAACTCTATTATATACATTATATACATGTTTAACATATTATATATTATATAAGATGTATTGTATTTAACTATTTAACTCTAATACACACATTCTATATATAAAAACAATTCTGCTATTTCTAATGATAAAGAGATAATCTCTTCCTCAAAGTTCCTGTGGATTTTATTCTAGCTGCATAGGAAAAATAGGAAAATTTTCTAAATAGAGAAATGTGTATTTTTTTTTTTAATGTTTCATGTTCTGTCTTTTATCTCAAGATAATCGTGCAATGCCATTAGGAAAAAAGTATCTTACAAATTTTAAATGTTTCTTCCTGTGAAAAGAAAAATTAGTAGAAATATAAGCAGAACCCAGGCATTGAGAGTATAAAGATTAAGTAAATTGTGATATATATTCATAACAAGCTATTATATACCAGCACAAAAATGAATAAATTATCAGTATATTCAATAGCATAAATGAATCTCCACAACATAATGTTGACATTCTGAAGTCACATGGTATTTTCAATTTGTATAATATGTTAAAAATAAGTAAAATTAAACCACATTGATTAGGGGAAACATAGAGATGAGGCAAGACTATGAAAAAGGAAGAAATTGCTTCTTATAAAAATTAGCATGTATGACTTCTGTTAGAAAAGAAGGGTGAACGACCACCAGGGATCACAGTAGGAGATTCTGGGTGCTCACAATTTTCTATGTGTACCCTAAAAGGGGTCTCTGGATACTTACATGGATGTTTGCTTTTGTTCGACTGCATATGCATGTTTTACGCAACTTTATGCGTATGTGTTAAATGCTAATTAAAATAAAAAACAAAATAACTCTAAGTCCTTGATGCCAATGATGTCTTAGAGGTTTTAAGTCCTATAGTGTGGACTGTGAATGTGAGTTCTTCCAGCCAAAACTTCAACTACAGTTTTCTGTTTTTAACTCTAGATACTCTCTCATTCAATCTTCCCTGTCCTCTACCCTGAGGCACAGATTGCCTCCTCCATTTTCACCACTCTCTACTTTGGGTAGAGTCTCTTTGGACACACACTTTCTGTAACATCTATTAATGGTGTCTGTCTCTGCTCAGCTTTTTCCCATGATCAGTGCCAAGGGTGCCCACAGCTCCTCCTTCCTGCTTCACCCTGCCTTAGGCCAAGGTTAATTCCCTCAGCTGAGAAACTGTGTTCCAGATAACAAGGAAGGGGTCCTATGACATTCTTTCTTCAGTTCCACACCGCCCCCCCACCCCGCCAACCTCTCTGGTGGTTGACCTTGCTCTCTTCTTTGATATTGCTCACTTATCCTGTGTTTCAGATCAGCAAATACGACTATGAGGGATGAAAATCTCAGTTCTGATGCATGACATATAACCCTTCCAACATTCAGAAGAGGTATGTGTCAATTCTTGGCATTATCTCTCATTTAATGTGAAAATCATACTTGGCAACTACCTTTTTCAAAATATGTGATGAAGCTTTAAAGTCATTGTCCCATTTCACTAGAAATTACATCTCCCTCTCTCTCTCTCTCTCTCAATCTCTTCATTGCTCTAGTCATTGTTATAGTTCAAAAGATGGAAAGGAGTAAAAACGCTTTTATGGCAACAAATTTAACTGAAAATTTAACTAAAACCCTGAAATAGGATCATTATTCTCCTTTAATTCATGATGAAACAGACACTAAACTTTAAGTAACTTAATTAACGTCAGAGCCAGTAAGTGGTAGAATTAGAGTTCAAAACCCAAGTTCATCTTCTTCACAGCCTGTGCTTTTTACTACTACACAGAATGCCCACCAGGTATTGAATCAGCACATTAGAAGATGAGAATTTGCATTCATCTTCATCCGCATTACTGGCACATAGAAAGCTTTTTTTGGTCACTGCTATATTCCAAGTGCCCATGGTGGTAAAGGCTTAGTTGTGATTTGTAGAATAAAGAAACAATAGAACATATCAATCTATGTGACTAAAGCAGTGTTTAAATAACCCAGTAAACTTAAAAGAAAAGACTATCGATATGGCAACACAATATAAGTAGAGATTTTGGTTAATTAGAAACCTGGGTGTCATTTTGGTCTTTGCTTGTTGCTTCCCTCTCCACAGACTATCTACTAAGTTGCATCAGTTCAGATAGCTAATATCTCCCCTAAGTGCTCTGATTCACTTAATCACCATACACACCTCTGTAATACAGGTGACCCCCATCTCCTGCCTTAATTCTTGCAACTGCCTATTGGATCCCCATTTGGGTTTTGTGGGTTTTTTTTTTTTTTTTTTTTCTGTTTCTTACCAACTCACTCTACACGTTGTAGCCAGATAAATCTTTCTAAAACATGGAAATTTTGTGTTCCTTCCTTACTTAACATCTGTGGATAGATGCCCATTTGCCCAAGGGAAACTGTTCAAATGTACCTAAGGCTGATAAGAATCTTTGTCATCTGGCCATGATTTAACTCTTATACTTCACATTTCTATTTCACTACTTTTTCTCAGATTCCCAGAGGTGTGGTGCTCCATTTCGTTTTCTGAAATCAGCGATGCACAGCCTAACCTCCCAGTCTTGCCACATGCTGTTTCTATGACAGGAACACTTTATGTCTCTTTCAGAGCTCTAATGCTCTCTAATACAATGGCTGTAAACTGAATGTCTCTGCCAGGGGTCTATTCTGTTTTAACTTTTTAAAATCCCCATTGCAACCAAAATGCCTTGAACAAAGTACACACTCAGTGGATGTATGAAGTAAAGCAGAGAAAATTTTGTATGTGTTTCAAAAGTAAGATATTATTATATTCCTAAAGTCAATAAAAGAATAAGTGACTCCATTACACAGGCAATAATTCATTTAAAAACATTACTGCATACTTTTATTTTTACAGATTAATAATTGTTATTTAAGTTTACTTTGAATATGCCTATGTTCAAAGAAGCTTAACCTCTTATTTAAACAACACAAATGCTAATAATTTTGAAAAATGTGATCATATATATATGTGTGTGTGCATGCGTGTGTATATGTATATATATAAAATCAAGATGGCAACTAAGTTTTACAAACAGAGCTTTAGATCTGAATCATTCATTACCCCTGAGGAAAATAAATCCAAAAAGGAAATAATTTTATGACTTCTTATTTTTATAAAACTACAAAAAAGTATGATAATCCTATAGAGATGTGGTACATTTGCAAAAAATAAACATACTTGAAATAGTAATAAAGAGAATAGCTAGGAAGCTTTTTACTTTACTATAGTCATGGTACATGAATGACTAGCTATTGAATTGTTAGTGAAACTGTACACACATAACCTAATGATCTTTCCCTTCCACCGCTGTCCAGATAAGAAAATTCCTGTATTTAAAATCGTTACTAGATTACAAGTTTCTGTTCCATCTTTTAATGATCTTCAAAGCCATCACAGTACCTGGGAGACCACATTACTCATATGCACAGTTGGGCAGCATCAACAAAAAAGGAACTAGTTGCTCGTCTCAGAATTCAGGAGTCATTTTTGCCCATTGTATTTTCCCACCTTTGTGCTCTGTCTTTGAGTTCTTTTGATCCTGCCTACAATGTTTCTTGCTTCATGGCATTTCTCTCCATCTCCACTATTACAATTATCTCTAGCCTGGGCGTCTTCAATGGCCTCTGAAGTAGCTCTTCTTTACTCCTAAAACCCTCGTATCCATAATCTGCAGTGAAAGGACAGTATTTTTTTTAGAAACACAAATAGTATCTACTTGGTTGTTCTCCTCCAACCTTAGGTGTGTTTATTTTCTTTGATGTTGCATAACGTACATCACATTTCCAGGTTTGATTGACATAAGTTATATGTTCAATTCTCTCAAGGTTGATATGTACTATATCCATGACATAGATTTTATTTAAATTTTTTATTAAATAATATTTGGAAAATAGTAATACTTGACATAACCATAACATTAGGGATACAATCATTTATCATTCACTCAAAACTTGTAATGCATATATAATGTGATGTAGGTCAATCGGTAGAAAAAGAATTAATATCTAATGTTTGAGAAACATGAAGTGGCTATGTAAGATAAGTATGTTATACATTTTGGCATTTAATTTTTATCATAATTGCATATCTATTTTAATAAATGTGGCTTGTTGCAATTACTTATTCCTCATTAATTTAATTAGAGATATATGATATGTCTGCAAATACCTGAGCTAATCTCTTTTCTTCTTGTGGTCACGACTCCATTGATTTAAGGGTTTGTATTTTCTTTAACAGATTGCTCTGATCCCCTCCTGGTTCATAGCATCGTATCAATCACACAATAGCTATAAAAAGACCTTCTTCCCATCAGGACCATCAAATATTTATTAGGCTCTTATATGTGGCCTTGCCCATAAAGTACTTAAGATATGTTACTTCAATAATGTTTACTTTTTTTTACTTGATAGAGTAACATACTATCACAATGTATTGCTTTAAATGCCCTGTTTTTTGAATAATTATCCAATACACCTTTACAATTGGAGTCTTTTCTTTCTCCTACTGAGTTCCTGGCAATGGGCACTTCTTAAGGAGATTTGGGAGGTATCCTTTACAAATTTAAATTCTAGTATCTTTTTACCATTTCTATTAGGATATCATTAGCATTTTAAGAGGCAGGAAGGATTGCTTAGAGTATGGATTTTGAAGCCAAGATCCCTAGGCAATCTCTTATGAGATAGAAACAGTTTTCAATCGAGTATTTCATTTACTTAATTTTATAAAAGAATGTAAGGCAGGTGATACAAAAAGCCCATAGTCATTTCATTGGGAGTCTCGGCAACCACCCAAGTACACAGTTGTGTCTTTTGTTTTTTGTTTTGCCTCTGACATATATGAGATCTGCAAAGCTGTCACACATGGAGGCAGAAGCTACAACCTCTAGTTCCTACCCCCCCTTTGCACTGTTTGAGTCATGCAGGCCTGAAGCCTAAATGCTTCCTCATAGTTTCCCCAGTGCAGGTGCAGTTTCACTTCACAAACACATCAACACTACATGTCCATTCATTTCTGCTATATGGTTTCCAAGCAAACAATGCTATAAGACTCTGAGATCATACTAGAAAGAACTTCATCAGCCCTGGCCAGGCTAGAAGTTAATTATTTATTCACAGTTTATTGTTTGATTTTGAAAATAAACTATGGTTACAATAGAAAATGTCTTCTTCTACTAAGTGGAGTATATCTTCACATTTAGTTAAAAATTGAATCTTAGATGTTTACAAGTGAGAAAATTCCTATATTGGCTTTTTCAATGATTCACTAGACAAAATTTTCAGTTCCAGAAATTTTCTCTGCTTCTCAAATTCTCATGGCTATAATATGTTAATTAGAAGTATGTAATTAGGCTATATTGACCTATGTTAGTATATGGATGTTCTTCGAGGAAGGAAAACATTAAAATGTTATCACCAATCATTAATACTTGATTATGTATTTTATGATATGAATATACAAATAGCATTGTTCCAACTAATGAGCTGTGAGCAAACTAAATGGCTCATAAGTCAAAAAAATTTTGTTGGGGTGGTTCTTGTTATCTAATGCTGCACAACAAACTACCCCCAAATGTAGGGGATTAAAACAACAATGATCTTATTATATTGCATAAATTTATACATCTGGAATTCAAATTATACTGGGCTTGGAAAATGCTTCTAATCCATGTGGCATTGGTGGAGGTCGATGGTGTTATTCAATTGCAGAGTGTCTGAGACAACTTCTTGGCAAGGATGGCTAGAAGACTGTTTTCATTGGGTATTATTAAAATTTTATGAAACAAAAAATACATACACTGTACTTTTACTCAGACTTATTAAATGAATAAGGAGCATTTACATGAAATGTTCTCTTCCAACAGTTAATGCTCCCATAGCAATATCTTCACAAACAATATTGCAAATGTCATGGTCTTTTATATTCTAACCTCAGAACACACAGAGAGTCTTTTCTGCCATACTCTATTAGATGAAATACTCACAGTCCTACCCATACTTACAGGGAGAATATTCAGGCTCCTTCCCTATGAGAAAAATGTCAAAGAATTTTGTCTGTTTTAAAGTAGTAACAGTGGAATTGTGAAGAAATGGTTAGTGTGTATAACTATTTGGGACAGTATGCTTGAGTGAAGTGTCACTAGCCAGGAACGGAAAGCATAAGGCACACATTGGTATACAGACCTGCATTCTAGGAGGTAGAAAAGTATGACTGACAAATTGCCTGTTTAAATTTCCAATAGGCATAAAACTTACACCCAACAGAAACGTCTATGAATATTAACCAAACAAAAGGCTAATTCCAGAACTGGACTGATAAGAAATTTTAAAAAGTAGTAAGCAGATGATTCAAATAATTGAATATTTTTTAACTCATGCATCTAAAAGGAGGATTAAAAGTTAGTTAAGCTACTTGTTTTGAGATTTCATAGTTATATTTCCTCAAATTTATGTGCCTCATGAAATGTAGCTTAAGCTCCATCACCAAAGATACCATAATGAATCTAAACATTTGTGGATGCCAGGGTTTTTGCAATCATTTGCTATTTTTCCACAAACGCATTTTATTTATGTTAGTGGCAAGTCTTTAGCAAGCAATCTTATAAAGTACAGTTTTATAAAGAGACAAAGACTATATTTTAAAAATTGAGAGTGAGTTTCAAGAACAATGAAGGACAAGGACAGATCCCAAAATAATTAGAGGGGAGAATACTCTGTGGACCTATCAATTTATCTACAAGTTAATTAAATAGTTTCCTTTCAGTGATACTCATAGCTAATAATATTCACAGCAGTAATATAATTTGCAAACTCTCAACATTTTTTATATAATTTGCAAACTCTCAACATTTTTTAAGTCCTCAAAGTGAAGAACTAATAATAGCACAAAGTGATTAGGAAAAAATCATGTTGAAATTTAAAATATCTAACTTCTTTGATGTAAGTTTATGTTATGGAAATATATATAGAAATTTAATTTTCATAAGTATGCAATTATATATTTATAATATTATATACAGGTTGTGTATCCCTTATCAAAAATCCTTGGGACCAGAGTGTTTTGGATTTTGGATTTTTTCAGATTTTGAAATATTTGCATAGACATAATAAGATATCTTAGGGATAGAACCCAAGTCTAAACATGGAATTTATTTCTGTTTCATATACACTTTAGACACACAGTCTGAATGTAATTTTACACAATATGTTTAATAATTTTGTGCATGAAACAATGTTTTGACTGCATTTCAACTGCAACACATCACATGAGGTCAGGTCTGCAATTTTCCACTAGTGATGTCACTCAAAAGTTTTGGATTTGAGAGGATTTGGGATTTTGGATTTTGGGGTTAGGGATGGGCAACCTATATTTATTCTCACTAAAATAGACAGTTCATGTAATCAGGAATTTCTTCTGTTTCTCTGCTATGTCTTAGTTACTAAGAGAGTGTTTAGCACATGGTAGACCTCAATATGCATTTATTAAATTAAAACAGATTCTACCATTGTAATGTCCTCAGGTCATAAACACTGGTTTGCTTGCCATCTAGGAAACTTATTATTTTAATCAACATGTGTGTGCATGTCCATAAATACATAGCTTTCCTTTTTTTTCTAGTCATTTATCTCCTTTTCAAGTGCTGCCTTTTCTTCTTTTGTTAATATCCAGTCATACTAAATAAGGATTAATTATCTTTCTCCTACTTTATTGTAGCTGTACCAGGAGGCATATATCTCAAGATTAGGAAATAATTTTAAACTTTTCCAAACCATTTAAATTTACCAGTTCATTCAATTGTATAAATATTAAGCAAATGCAATTTTCTAGGTTAATAAAAAAGGATCAATTGGACTTTGCAAGACATTTTTGGGATGAGGATAGACATCCGTAGAAGAAACAAGTTAAAAGGCCCTCACATAAGCTACAACCAACCACTCAGTCATTAGCTTGGTATTCTCATGCCATAAAACCACTTAATTAGGCAGGTCTTTACTGAATAGCTGTGATGCTTTCAACATCACTTTCATCACTATGGCAAATAAAAACATACAGTACAACTTTGAAGACTACCTTCTGAGGCATTTAATTAGCAGAGAACAGTGTGAGACAAGATACTCATATCTGACTACAGGAGTTCTGAGAATGGGGAGAACAATAAAGACTAGGGCATCAAAAGGATTTCAGAAAAGAAAATCCATGACCTCACTTGTGTAGAAAAGAGGCAAAGAAGATAATAAATGGATGCTTCAATTTAAAATTTTATCTCATTCACCATTCTCTTTTGGTCAGGATCATGGGGTTTCTGTAAACATTAAAGCAACTACATACATTAAAAAGTCCTACCAGTCACAGTGGCTCATGCTTATAATCCCAACACTTTGGGAGCCCAAGGTGGGAGGATGACTTGAGCCTAGGAGTTCGAGATCAGCCTGGGCAATGAGGAAGACCTCATCTCTACAAAAACGAAAAAAAAATTAGCCTGGTGTGCTGGCACATGCCTGTGGTTCCAGCTACTCAGAAGACTGAGGTGGAAGGATCACTCGAGCCCAGGAGGTCGAGGCATCAGTAGGTCATGATTCTACCACTACACTCCAGTCCAGCCTGTGCAACAGGGTGAGACCCTGTCTCAAAAAAAGAGAAAAAAGAGAGTTATAAAGTCTTCATACTCTCCGCTGTCAACAAGCACATATCAAACTTCTCTTGCTGCCTATCTCCAGTCATATTTAAATCATTCTTCAGAGGTTTATTACGCTTCACTCTACTACTATTGATTTCTCCTGAACGTGTTCCACTGGGCTTGTCAAATTCCTTGCCAAAAAACTCCCCAAGAGCCTAGGTCTCTTTACAGAATATTCATTTACTTGCCATGTAATCTTCATACAGAGGATTTCTAAACACCAGGAGGTAAGAGAAGGTAGACCAGAAGTCCTCTCTCCTTACCCACCCACTACTTCTTCCCCCACAATCCTCACCCCCACTTACAGACCAGGGACACCTTGGAAAAATTACTACTCTTTTTACTGATGTCATTTGGACATTCTACATGCCATATCTCCTCACAATCTCATACATTCCACATCCTTGTCTTAGTCTTTCTCTTTATCTGAATTCTCAATAGCAACAACATCCCGTCATTCACACTGCTAAGACAAAAGAGAAACACACCAACTTTCCGGTTGTTTCACTTCCACTCCCAGTTGACCATCATTTACATCATCACAAAACCACCCGTGACTGCTCTGAAATCTGTATTTTATTTTCTCACCATGATTACACACTTGTCCAATCCCTTACCTCTTCATATCTCAATATACACCTGCTTCCATGACAACACAAAATCTTTTCTGTGTTAGCCAACTTTGAACCAAACTCCTATTCAAACATTAAAACAGTTCAAATGCTCACTTCTGTGAATTCTTCTTTGCTACTCTTGATTTGTCTAGAGTTAGTGACTTTCTTCTCTGTGATTATATAGAATTTGGTGACAATTTCTAGTAATTTATTTGCTTGTGTCTCTCCTTGATAGGCAGGTGAACATGAGGGGCTGCCCAAACCTTAACCTTTCAGTTTCCCTGGTAAATAGTAGTAACTCAAAATGTTTTATAAAAGCTTGATTATGGATTCAATATACACAATTATTTTATTGATGCCAATGATTTTGACATTGCAAAAACAAGTAGTTATATCAGTCGTTATTATTTTCTGAGTACTGAGTTGATATGTCCTGATAATAATTTTGTACCAATTAGATAGTGAAATATATACCTAGTTATTCCTAGAACTCTGAAGAAAACCTACACTGATACCTAGTAAGAGCATGAAATACCTAGCATATTCCTGTTCTTACTAGGTGTCAGTGTAGGTTTTCTTCAAAGATAAACAATATATGGGAATACAATTCCATGTTCCCTTGTTTGTTAATACCTTTGTTAGGAACTATTAAAACTATCTCTTTTACTTAAAAGTCTTCCTTGCCAACTGTCAGAGGAATATAGAATAAAAATTTCATCAAATTTATAATTACTGTGTTTTGATCTTTCTTTACTTTTCCCTTTTCTATGGGGATGAATCAACCTCTATATCTCAAACAGATGTTTTATACAGGCTTGTGAAGTCGTATTCCCATAGGTCTCCTCCTGGGTTCTATTCCCTAATGTCTGAGGCAAAATAATTTTTCAAATAGCTCAGCAAGAATAAGATGGAAGATAAAGAATTTTTATAAATTTCGTTTGTCTACATTTTGGCCTTCTATTCCTTTCCTTTATTTTCTATTTCCAAAGTTTCGAATTTCCAGTGTATATTACAAATAAAAGAATGCCATATTTTTAAAACATACTGTACTAAACATTTAAAAGTTCTTAGTACCAACACTTGGTACAGCATAGACAGTGGGTGTATTCAAGGGTATGCTGATGGACTCATGCATATTACTGTATTTTCTACAAAAAGAACTATGGAAAGATTGCCTAACAATGAAACTTAAATAATGCATCAATTGTGTCACTTTAAATCTGTGGGTATATATGAGACCACAGTTCCTCCATCTTAATTCTAGTTTTTAAAATATAAAATATTACTCTGTGTGTGAGAGACAAAATCTTTTTATTCTAAACAAGCACTGAATGTTTTATATTTCTTAATTTCTGTGATAGGAAGAAACTATTTCTTTGCTATATACTAACATCTTATTGACCTATCTTTTTCTTACCCCTTGGCAAGCCAAGAAAATTAAATTGCCAAGTGTTTTTTTTTTTTTTTTTTATTGAAATTTCTGTTCGGTGACATTAAAACTTCCTCCGGGAATACACCCTGCACGTTTTTTTATTCAGGTAGGAGTCAAGGCCTCTGTAATCAGTATTCTGTTTTATTTTTGCAGAGATCACCTACTTATGGATACTCATTAAAGCATGATGAGTCAGATATGTTCTAGGGTATATTTTAAGTTAATTACATCCTGAACTCTTACCTTTGCTGCTTTGGGCATAAATTTTAAAAGTATAAAGTATGGTGTTTTTTTTTACTTTTTAGAAAACTTTCTTAAGCTCCTTTTGAAAAATATTTCCAGAGGAAATGCATCTGACTTAGGATCTGAATATAAAAGAGAAATATTACATCTTGCAAACTGTCTACCAGGGTAAAAAAATAAACATTATTTTATTATGGCAAAGGGTACATTTCAAGGTCACTGCCTTGCTTTGCTTTTGAAGCTTGTTTAGCTGCTAGGAGAATACACAAAGATTCAAATGCTGCCTTCTTTTAAGTGACACTGGGTATAAAAGTATTTGATCAGAGAGAGAGTACAGACTCAATAAGGAAGCCATGCAATCTGAATTTGTAATGCTTGACAACAAAACATTTTACTGTAGTGTAAATAATATTATGTGTGCAGACTTTTCATTTTAATGTCAGAGACCATATTTTCTATTTAAGAAAGACATGCCAGTCTACATTGAAATGTGAACTCCTTTTTCTGTTTAGGAAACTTGAAGATTTGTTTTCCTGTAGGACACTAAGTTCCTAACCCCAGATACTGAGGTTCAATAAATTCAATGGTTTAATCTCTAGTCAGATGTATGGGAAATCTGCTGCCTCAATACTAACTGCATTCAGATATCACATCAAAATAAGTAAGATCATTAACACTGAAATACAGTATTTTGGCAATTTACTAACTCAAATAAGGACAGTATTCGAAGCACTTGGTAGTGTCTCTCAGAAGAGAAGAAACTAATAAACTAACAATACACCCTTCTCATATTTGGTGAAAGCAGGGCAAGTAGTGTTTTCTATGTTGTGTGATTTTAAAGACCATTTTAGTCAAAAATACCTTCTTCTTTTCCAACATGCCTTTCAATCATGATACCTAAAATCTCCATAGAAAGCTCTTTGGGCTTAGGAATTAAATTACCTACTGAGAGCTTTAAATTAAATTCAATGACCAAAGAACGGGTAATTGAGACCCAGATTGTTGTCCTGGCCCCCAGCAATCTTACGAAAACCCCTCTGAACATCATTATCTCCATGTGTAGTATGTGGTTATAGGAGACAATATGTAAGAACATATTTAGCCGTCTAGGTTTAAACTCCTGTGAGTCTATGATAAACCTAATAATATCTAGGATTGTTAATTTCCACATAAAGATTGCATTAGTCATTAGCATCATGGCTTAAATTATTTGATTAGATTAGCAGAAGGTAGTTACCTGGTGAAGTAGTGGGGGAATGCATTAGTGACAGATGATACTACAGCACAGTTCAGATCAATGGCAGGCATAGCAATTAGATTCACAAAAGGACATGCCTTTTATCCTGAGTCACCAAATAACATAGAAGATACAAAAAATTATCATATTGAGCTCCATAACTTACAAATCTCTCTGTGTGTCTACATATATATATATATGTTTGTAAATATACATATGTATTTTTAATTGAGTGTGTGTGTTTGTAATTATAAGAACAGTATTCATTTTCCCCCATGGTATATTCTAGATCAAAATCTGTGTCTTAAATGAATGACTAATGGGATCAATGAGTAAATTAATGTGAAAACTCGGAGGCACAGATATGCCTGAATGAGAGAAAGCCTAATAGACAAAGCTGTTGGCTTTTTCATTGCTCAGTCCTCAAGATAGCAGGACTATCAAATGGGGACTTTGTGAGAATACTGGTCAATTTCAAAAAAAAAAAAAAAAAGAGAAGTAATTCAGAAAAACATCTGGTATTGATTGCAAGCTAGAGAGCAAGTGAATTACACAATTCTCTAAAAGTGAATGATGCTATTCTCTAATGAGAAGAGTCAGACATGAAGTAAGACTGGCAACTAAATCAGTTCTAATTAAAAGTGTGATGAGCATGAAATTTGTCTCTGGGCCTCTCCTTCCCACCTCTTCCTCTCCTTTCTGTGCTGTGCTATTTTCTCAGTTTTTGTGGAGTCTTCTATAAATTACCAGGTGTCCATCTCAGGTTGTATATACTAAAGTCCTAGCTGTCTATTAAAGAATTAAACAATATGTTTCTAATGAGTTGAGGGACATGGGGACTTCTCAAAAATTTATAAATCTTCAACTGTAGAAATAATGACTCTAATTTTAGGGCCTGCAGAGAAGCACTGATGGAAATATTTTGGTGCAAGGAATCCCTCATTGATTCTCAAAACCTCTATGTATAATAAGTGTACACTAACTTGTACTGAACTCAGAGTTATGGATGATAATATTTGTGGTTTCTAATTACACAGCAGACATTTCATATATATCTTTGTTAACATGAAGAGTACCTAGCAGACGATAGCAATTTAATGATTTTATTGATTCAGCTCACCTTTAGTGCCCATGGAACAATGTGGCAGAGAGATTACTGGTTGAGGAATAGCTGAGAATCTAAGTTCTATTTCATGTGCAGTGACTAAGTAATCTTGAAGCCTTGGGACGTCGATTAACCTATTATTTTTCTTCAGTAAAGTGTTTATTAGAGTGTATTATTAAAAAGAAGATAATCTTATCAAAATTATTTCACAAATATAAAGAGGTTAGCACTAGAACTAGTTTTATTTAAAATGACCCCAAATAATAATTATTTTTAGAACAAAATTAAATTATCAAGCAGCATGGTTCATCACAGTATTTTTTGTAATGCTTTGCATGTAGTTTCAACTAAAACAAATACTGTATACTCACCATAGGAGCTAAGATATAATACCAGTAGAACGGAAAGGAAAAGAAAAAGTTATAAGAAAACATTGAAAAAGATAAAAGGGAAAAAGAAGAGAAAGGAAAGAGGAAGCAGTAAGTGGAGGGCAATTATATGGAAGAGTGAAAGAATATCTGTTATAATAGACTTATTCCTCTCAAGCTTTTTAAACTTCCCTGGCATAGCAAGGGCCTGGACCACAGAAGAGTCATAAGACCTGAGTGCTATTAACAGGTCTCCATCACCCAAATACACTGCTTGAAAGAGAAAACCTTTTTCTTTCTTCCTTCAAAAAGGACATCAAAATGTAGAAATTTACCTACTTTAGTTTAGTCCATAGCAACATTGTATGGAAAAATGCTTCGGCAGTATATAAAAATAATTCAATCACAGATTCTTTACGTATGTCTGACTCTATTGGGAAAAAAATGAAAAGCAAGTTTGAAGACTATCAGGAGTTTGCCTTATGGTTCTATATGGTGTTTAATATTTGATGAAAACAGGATATTCACGTCAAAGATGTTTTTCATCAATACTGTGTTTGCCTAAAAACATCACTGTTGTAATACATTGAGAATATTGTACTGTGGTTACAAAAGAATAGCATCCTGGTTGGAACATAATGTCTTGAACTCCAGTTGCATAGGTATTTTAAGGAGCCGTTTGCTCACTGTGTAATCTTGGGCAACTTTTTAGCCCCTTTTTGTGCTTAGATTTCTCATTTTTAACATGAAGTTTATAATAGCATTGTGATACTTAGGATGAGTCAATTTGTACAAAATATTTAGATGGTGTAAATGTTTAATAAATATTAGCTTTAGTTTTGAATTTACTTTTAACTAGAATTTACAAAAGTAAGTTAGGGTTGAATTTACTTTGATACTGTAAGTGATATATAAATATATGCATACATATCTACCTCTCAAATTGAATTTACAAATGTGGAATCTCAAAAACTATACTAATTACTTTTTAGTATATCATAGCTTGAATAAATAAAGATATTAAAAGAAATGAAATAATTCTTACCTTGTTTCTTTATTGATATTTCTAATTTATGTGAATTTAAAGAGAAAGCATAGCTTTTAAGCTGAGTTCTTATCAGCTGTATCTTTATAGCTTCTTCTCCATCTAGTAACTTGAATTAGTAGATAGAACTGTTAGTTAAACTTCTCGACTCCTTTAACTTCAGCTTTAATTTAATTTACTTCTCATTTTG
Organism: Piliocolobus tephrosceles; assembly: GCF_002776525.5. Lineage (NCBI taxonomy): Eukaryota > Metazoa > Chordata > Mammalia > Primates > Cercopithecidae > Piliocolobus > Piliocolobus tephrosceles. Next base: position 44,530,551 of record NC_045434.1, on the reverse strand, counting down.
TGTTGAACTATAATTATTCAATTGTAAAAAAAATTTCAGTTCTTATTAGTGTTGAAAGAAAATCATTATCATTCCATTTGATTTCATTTGCAGCACAATTTTAATATGTAAATGTAACAATTCATAAAACAGATGCCCCAGAAGTGTTTTCTTTATGTATTTTATTTATAAAATCACAAGCTGATTTTATGTATATTGATGGCTAATGAGAAAATTTAATGTCAATGTCTCAGGATAAGTCCTTTTTTAGACTATTTTAAAATAATCAAAGTACCAAAACTCACAATGGCATAAAGTTAAAACAAATGAAAAATGCAAAACTTTTTCTTAATAAGCTATAAAAGATACAAGGAAAGGAAGCTTGTTTACCATGTACTTCTTTCCATTGATTACATCACAAGGAAGCAATATTCTTAGGGGTTCATTAAGGATTTCAGATTAAAGAAGCACTGATTACAGATATGTATGCAAGCCATAATTGATTTCTGAAATGAGCTCTCTTTGCTGATGAAACAAAAGCTACTGATTTCCTTCTGTTCAGTAACCATCCTTTTGCTCTTTTGCTATTTCTGCATCTTCAATTATTCTATAATACTACCAACCTGTAATCAAAATAAAGTAAAATAAAAGTACTTTTCCAATAAACCCTTTAGATAACATACCTGAACAATGTGAAAGAAAAAAAAAACAGAAAAAAATCCTAAAGATTGTTCAAACCAGGTCTTTTTTTTTTTTTTTTTTTTTCTCTTTGCCACCCCCTCAATACTCAACAAAATTTGTCCAATTATCAAATTCATATCGTAGGGAATACAACAACTGAGAAAGGAACGAAATAGGGTTTAGAGTTAGTATCATCAAAATATTTTTCCCCAGGAGATATCAAAAGTTTCAAAGTGACTGTGGAAATTATCTTGTTTAATCACGGTTACTATTACAACTTGATCAATTCAGTCAATGTCATTAGAATGCATGTTTTGCTGTCTTCACACTGCTCTTAAACTCTAAATAGACTGCACACAAACATTTTTTGCTCTGCTGTAGCCCCAACCTAGAACAAAGTTACTGCTTACCTTTCATTAAACATTGTACAGTTACTTGCTTGAGCAATGATGGAGAACCAGACTCCAAATTATCCAGAAGATTCTGAAATAGTTTCTAATTGCCATGCCAATGCATTTGCTCTCTTCAACACATGTAAGGTTATATACAAAATATAAAAGTAAATGGATTCAATTACATCTCTATATTTTCAGCAATGTCTTCCATGTTCTAGTTTCTCTGAATAAGATTGTCAGGGTATGTTCTACGTAACAGTGCCTGGCCAATGGGGCAGAAGCAAGAGCTGTAATGCAGCCTCTGCCTTCCTTGCCAATTGTGTTCCCTGAGCGATGTGGTTACATCTACCAGAAGAGACCTTTCCTTCTCATTGATATACCCAGAACAGGTATCCTTTTGCAATTCTTCCAGGACAGGTCATTTTTTGTTCCTTAATTTGTATATAGGCCCCAAATGCAGTTGCTGAGACTCTGCAAAAACTATCAATTAAAAAACAAAAGAGTTAATTTCTTTTTTATGAGTACCAGCTAGTCTAGTGCCTGTAATAAATAACAGTTTAAAAAGTGAATAGATGATAAAATGAATGAATTAATAAATAAAACTTCACCCTAATGTCATAAGAATGAATGAAGGATTGAATAGAAATATTACCCTCTAAACTTGGCTTTTTATCCTAGCTCTGAACATCTTTGGCAAAATTATTTCTAACAGGACATCTATTATTACTCTTATTTCATTGACATATTTTGTCTTGTTTTTATAGTTTTCTACCTAATTATCTACAATCATTGCATAAGATGTTTTTGCACTGCATTTCATAGATTAATTAGGTTGTTTTAAGTTCTGGCTAGTAACAACTTTGTTGAAATAAATGTATTCTAATTATTTCTTTAGCAAGTAGGAGACAATCTTAGGTATGGATTTTTGAGTCTAGAAATATATGAAATTTTAACTTTAAAAAATTCTGATAATTTTCTTTGACAAAGGTAATACTGGAAATTATTAATGTTTTTTAATTTTTTCCAAATTATATGGTGCTATTTTAACTTACATTCATTGACTTACCTATAAATTTATGTATCCTTATGCTAATTTATATGTAAACTGTTTATTCATTTCCATGTTTATTAAATTATTCATATTTTTCAAATGTATTTTTATATGGCCTTTCCACAATCCTTGAAATTGTGCAGGAAAAATAGGTTGATGCCAGTCAGAGCTTTATGTAACAACTAACAAAACGGTAGTAACTCTTGGAAGAAAGAGATGGTGAGTCTCAGTGTTAGAGGTAGAAGTTCTGCTAGCTGTGATGTGAAATGACATATTATTCATATTTAGCTAATTATTTGACTAGCTTATAACTAAAGAAGGGCAAAACCAAAATAAATTAAATTGAAATCAAATGTAAATTGCAATGGACTGCAACTCTTTCTGTCCTTAAGGAAGGAGCGATGTGAAGTCAGGATAGAATAGAAATCCCAATTTTGTTTAATGTAGTCCTTTGAGCACCCTCCAATTTGGAGACAAAACCAGATGAAAGACAGAAAGAAATGGTTTCAACATTTGACACATTTTCTGATGCCCCATTTTCATGTGGCAATATTAAAACTCAAAGCACAAAAGCACCTCAGTGATTCTCATAATACATGCAGTGAATTCAGCTGTAGTTGAAACCAGCCTGCATCACCAGTAACCATCCACCTTTTGTTTGTTTAATTTGTCAAACATAAATGAATAAAGACATAAATACAGTAACTAACAACACCATCCATTTTATTAGAAATACTCAATTGACATAAATAACATGTTAATTCTTGTTATTTTAGCAACCTTTTAGTTTTTTTTTTCTCTCCACATTTAAAGAAAGGGATATACTTTACTAATATTTTTTGTGTGATAGCTCTGGTTTATACAAAAACAAGCCTCTTTTGAAATATAAAGATCTAAGTACCTGGGGGTATATCTCTTATTAATACATAAATTATAAAAGCTTTCTATTTTCTCCTTTCTTTCCATTGTATTCCATATGGAAACACTGGCAAATGAAGTTCTTATTCTTATGACTTTGTTTTATCTGTTTAAGAAATGTTCTCTGAATTATTTACTTTGTATTCTCTATTTAAAGATTGATGTGCTAACTTTTGAAGCATGTAGTTAAGACCATATTTTTCCTGGAGTTTTGCATACTGAGCATATATCTTCTGGTAAGTTGCACCTTTGTTCTCTTTTATGACTTTTATGCATTGTTATTCCATTAGTACAAGGCTAGCTATTACTACAAATGTCCCACAGAGAGAATATTTCAGTGGCTTTCTTGACAATGGTGAAAAGCCTTTGTTGAGCATTCATTCTGCCTCCTAATTCTATGCTTTTAATGTCACTCTCTGTGTTCCAGTCTCATTCACATTGGGTTATTCTTATTCTTTCAGTTTTTAATCACTAGCTCTTGTGTCTCTCAATTATACAAATCTGAGCACAGCTTCAATTTGGAGTTGCACCAGCTTCATCTGTAACTCGAGTTCAGATGCAGAATTGTTTTTGATTTTTGCTACAACCATTACCTTATTGTCAGCCCCAGATAAAGTTGTGAGAAATTTGCTGCATAATTCTGTGAGGATTTTACTTAGAAAAATATAAATTTTGTTTACAATACACCTGTGGGAAAAGATAACATTTAAAAAGTAAATTTGGTAGTTATTTTGGGGTTTAGGACATGCTACCGCAAAATATAGCACGTTGACATTTGAGAGAATAGTAAAAGTAGAAAGTCCACTCTTGCCCTTCCGTCTCCCTTGTCTCCCAAAGTAGGCTGTAAAACCTAGAAATATCACCCTTTGTCTTTCTCTCCCTTTTCCCTTGAAGCAGGACAGAAGACTTCCATTCTAGAGGTGCCCTCCCAGTACCCTGAGGAAAACAAAACAAAACAAAACAAAAAAATGTTTATCCCGGAAGACACAGGAACACAGAGAAAAGTCTGAACTAGCAAGACTTCCTAAGTTCCCCTCAGTTTCTTAGCATTAGATCATACAATTTTGTCCTCCAGTCATATTTCTGCACACCTGTACACTCTTCAATAAACCTAGACACAAAAATACACATTAGCCTTTTTCTTTGGGCGTTGAGTTCTTAAGACTCCTGTGTCACATAAGCTTATATTAAATAAATTCACATGCTATTCTCTTGTTAATCTGTCTTTTGTTATAGGTGCCTCAGTCATGAAACTAATATGGGAAGAAAATATATTTTCCCTCTACAATAGAAGGTAAAAGTATTAAAATGTCTACCTATTAATAAATTTATTTAAGTGTAATGAATATTTATTGTTGCACTAATCTGTAATTTGTGAAAATATACACTACCATGTTTCTATAATTTCATAAGGCAAGTAATAACACCAGAATGTTAATAAAACTTTCTTCCTATAGAAACCGTCTTTGAACCTAAGCAAAGCACATAGGGCAGTGGGGAAAAAGAGAACAACTGTTGGAAAATGATTTGTTTGTTTGTTTTCCCTAGCACTTCAAAAATATTCCCCATTCTCTCCTGACTATAATTTTCTACAATGTGTCTGTGAATTCTTATCTTTGTTCCTTTGTATGGAAGTCATTTACCTCTGGCTACTTTAAAAATATCATCGTTAGTCAGGCACAGTGGCTCACATCTGTAATCCCAGCACTTTAGGAGGCTAAGATGGGAGAATCACTTGAGTCCAGGAGTTCGAGACCAATCAAGGCAATATGGTGAGACCTAAAACATTATCTGGGCTGGATGTGGTGACTCACACCTGTAATCCCAGCACTCTGGGAGGCCGAGGTAGGTGGATTACTTGAGATCAGGAGTTCGAGACAAGCCTGGCCAACATGGCAAAACCCTGTCTCTAATAAAACCACAAAAAATTAGCCTGGTATGGTGGCATATGACTGTAATTCCAGCTACTTGGGAGGCAGACGTTGGAGTAATCTAAGGTTGTACCACATCACTCTAGCCTGGGCAACAGAGTGAGACTCCATCTCAAAAAAAAAAAAAAAAATTATATGAGTGTGGTGTTGCACACCTGTAATCTCAGCTACTTGGCAGGATGAGGTAGGAGGATCTCTTGAGCCAGAGACGTAGATGTTGCAGCAAGCCAAGGTCCTCCCACTGCACTCCAGCCTGGGCAACAGAGGGATAGCCTGTCTCAAATAAAGAACAAAGAAAAGAACAAAAATATTCTCTTTGACACTAGTTGTTTTCAATTTCATTATGATGTTCTTAGGAGTGGTTTTCTTTGTGTTTATCCTACTTGCTTTTCTTTGAGTTTTTTTGTATCTATAGATTTATAGTTTTTATTAAAATTAAAACGTTTTCTGCTATTATCTTTTCAGTTTGTTTTTTCCATATCTGCCTATTTGTTTCTACCTCTCTCCTCCATCCACATGGTACAAATTGATATGTTAGACAAACTTGGTACTGTCCTAAACAATGAGACTCTGCTACTATTTTCAGTCTTTTTCCTCTCTTTGCTTCATTTTGCATAGTTCCCATTGCTGTGCTTTCGAGTTCAATCATATTTTTTTCTCCATTATGTAGTCTATAATTAATCCCATTGGTGAATTTTTATTTCAGACATTGTAGATTTTATTTCCCTTTGTTTTATATTCTACTTTTCTCTCATTATGTTCAAATTTTACTTTAAATCTTTGAGCATATTTTAAGATTTGTCTAAATTCCATCATCTTTCTCAATTTTGGATATATTTTTATTGAGTCATATACTTTTGGTTTTTGGTCTTGAAATGTTGCTACTTCACATGTATAGTATTTTATTATTATTATTATTAAGTACCAGGCACAGACACAGTGAACATTTCATTGTTGACTGGATTTTGTTCTATTATGTAAAAGGACATTGAAGTTTGTTTTAGGAGGTGTATTATTCTGTTCTCATGCTGCTAATAAAGACATACCCAAGACTGGGTAATTTACAAAGAGAAGAGATTTAATTGACTCACAGTTTCACGTGGCTGGGGAGGCCTCACAGTCACGGCGTCACGGGGAAAGGCAAAGGAGGAGCAAAGTCACATTTTGCATGGTGTCGGGCAAGAGAGCTTGTGTTAGGTGACTCCCCTTTGTAAAACCATCAGATATAGTGAACTTATTCACTATCACAAGAACAGCACCAGAAAGACCCAACCCCGTGATTCAATCACCTCCCACCAGATCCCTCCCACAACATGTAGGAATTATGAAAGCTACAATTCAAGATGAGATTTGGGCCAGGACACAGACAAACCATATCAGGAGGCATTTATGTCAATCGCAGGTCAAGTAGATTCTTTGACATCCTTCTTGAAAATTTTTGTTAGGGCCAGGCACAGTGGCTCATGCCTGTAATCCCAACACTTTAGCAAGCCAAGGCAGTTGAATCACTTGAGTCCAGGAGTCCAAGACCAGCCTGTACACATGGAAAGGCCACACTGCTACAAATATATATATACATATATATATATGTATATATATAAAATTAACAGGGCTTGAGCCCAGGACATAGAGGCTACAGTGAGTCATGATGGCCCCACTGTACTCCAACCTGGGAGACAAAGCTAGACACTGTCTCAAAAGAAAAAAAAAAGTTAACTTGAATCTAGTGTATCTTTACTTTAGGAATAATTTAGCCCACTACAAAGATATGACCATCTGAGACCACTGTTAATAAACAGTCCCAAGTATTTAGTGAGATATCTTGAGTTTGGCCTATAAACACTGCAACAGTTCTAAGCCCAGCTGAATGATTATTTGGTGCATGGCTTCTTAGAAAATGTTCTTCGCCCTACAGTTGTTCTTTGCTCAGACTTGTGGAAATTCAACTCATGTATGTGCAGATTTGTATTTGGCTAGTTTTTAACAAATCCTTATGGATATTTCTGGAGTTATTTCTCTGCATAGCTCCCTTATCTCTGGTTCTTTAGCCCATACATCTCAGCCATCTCTGCCTTCCCAAATTATACTTCTCCTCCTTGATGGAGATTGTGCTCTGCTTGTTTCTTTCAGTGTTATCCTGAAAGAGCCTTCGGGCAGAAAGTCAAGGCAAAATTGGAGGATTTATCTAATATGTTTATTCTCTTATGAATCATAATTTTGCCTTTCCTGTAGTCAGTCCTATGTTTAAAAACAGCTGTTTCACATATGTGGTCCAATTTTTAAATTGCTAGTAGTAAAGGAAAAGCCTAATACCAGTTAATTTCTCATGGTCAGAAGCAGAAATCCTCCTTGTTTTGCCACTTTCTTTTATTGTTGTTTTCTCTAATTTACTTAAACATGGAATTCTCTCCTGAATCTAATTTTAACCTATTCATTTTTCATTTAGTAACATTATAAGAAAGGAAGGATAAAGCATTGGTAAGCTTTTGCTGCATAACAATCTTAAAATATCAATAGCTTAAAATTACAGGCATATATTTTTTGCATGACAGTATTGCTGTTAGGTAAGACAGATCTGCCTTGGGCTACAGATTGACTGCTTTTAGCTTCAAATTTCTATTTGAATTTAAATCTGCTTCATATGTCCCCAGATTTGCCTTGGACCAGTGGCTACTTGAGTCATGTTATTCTCATGGCAGGCCCCTGGTGCACAAGAGGTCAAGCCAACTTTTCCAGGACCATTTAACAACTCTTTTCTCATCACACTCAACATTTCATTGGCCCAAACAGGTAACATGGCCAATCCCAAAGTCAAGTTGTAGGAAAGTAGATTCCTCCTACCATGAAATATGATACCAACCCAAAATTGGAGTGAAGAATTGCGGACAATATTTCCCAAGACATTAATGGGTCTCTGGCACATCTATAATAGCAAAGTTAAGATAGCCAGCACACATTCCATATTGCTCTAACATTTTTCTTTGCTTAATTTAATATGCAGTAGACAGTTGAAATGGACTTAACAGTTTTTTTAGCCAATAACTTCATTTGATAAATGGAGAAATTGATGACCCAGGGTATTGAAGCACTTTTCTAAATTTGCACGGTAAGTCACTGATATCGGATGTGGAGATAATCTGACTTGGCACTGCTTCTAAATTCAATGTTACATTTACTTTTTTATGCTGTTTATATTAACTTTCATTATTCCAGTGCATTTCTATCAGACAAGATTCAGGCAGGAAACAGATGGCAATCTCAGAAGGGTTTAACTAAAAGTTAAATGAGTTTAAAGAGAATGTAACAAAGAAATTTTTAGCAGAGATGGGAGCAGTTTTAAAAAATCAACAAGAAATATTTAACAACTGCTGGAGATATCACCACTCCCAGGTCTGACAGAACAAAAAGTGGCAACAGGATTCTAGAATCTAAAAGAGCTGAAGTCAAGGGGGAAGAGTTTTAGCCTTAGATAAAAGCAGCTTGAACAGCATCCCAGAACAGAATCCCTACCGTGAGAAAGGAAGGGAATGAGGGGAGTAATTACCTAAAACTCTCTCTGTCTCTTCCTGCTCTTCAATTTCCTGTCACTTTATCCCACCGACTGAACACAACTGAAAGCCAGTAGGTAAGGGTATGCCTGTGAGGTAGTCAGAGAGGTCAGTTTCTGGGCTTGGTGCAGAATAGAGGTGCAGAAAGAGGACAGATGGGATACTGACCTGTGATGGAGAATAACTAGGAATGCCTCGATGCTTAACTTCATGTCATCTACAGAATATTAACTGTGGATTCTTTTAACACGTGTTTGTTGAAACACTATTGTGGGTCAGGATAATTTTCAGGCATTGAGAGTGCAGCATTGAACAAAACAGATGGAAATTCTTTGTTGGGTATATATTCTGAAATGAACTCAGTCTGCAAGCAACATAAACAAGTAAAATTATATTATGTTACATGATGATAAATGGCATGAACAAACAAACAAATCAGGGAAGAGAAATAGTAAATGTCAGGGTGCCAACGTGGAAAACATCAGTGAAATTTTACAATATAGTGGGCAGGAAAACCTCACCAAAAAGACAGCATTTGCTTAATGACCTGAATGAAGTAGGGGATTGAACAATATAAGTATTTGTAGAATATTCTAGGCAGAGAAAACAAACTTGTACAAGCTGTAGTATAGTAAGTTCAAGAAACAGAAGGAAACCAATGTACTTCCAGCAGAGTGAACAAAGAGAGAGTAAGAGGAGATGGAGACAGAACAGTAGCAGGACCTAGAGGAAACAGATCCGTGGGAATTTGAGTATCCTGTAAGATGATCTGACCTGTGTTTAAACAGGAAAACTTACTGCTCAGTTAAGGACTAGCAGAAGATAGGCAAGAGCTGATGTGAGTAGAATTTTATAAAATATTAATTACACAACAGGTTTTCCAGAAATATAGTTATTTTTGTCATCTAATTAAATAGCATGAAAAAATATAAAGAAAAATGTGGTGATTTTTTAATAACTAAAGTGAATAAGTAATTATGTTCTAATATTTTTTTTTGTAATTTCAGATTTTTACTTATTGGTTTCCTTGAAGTGAGGCATCAATTTACTGAATGCAAGGAATTATTGACTAACATGAACTGATGTAGGTTTGTAGATAGACCTGAACTATTTATAAATATTTGCAAAAGAGACATAGTTTAAAGTAAATTCCAGGTATGTAAAGATACTTTTTAAATAAGAGGGTTGAAAAAGACCTTTTATCCCTAACAGATTTGTGCTATAATAATTAAGTAGATAAGACTGAAAGAGACATATAGAGACATAAGCAGAAACTTTTACCTTCTGAAGATGGTTATTTGGTCTTACTCTGTAACTAAAATATATAAAACTACTCATCCAAAACTACCTATTACCAATAACATAATGAACATATGCATTTGATCTAGATAGTTTTCCCACATGAAAAGATTTCCGACTGGTAAATTTTTTAGGAAAATAAACATAATAAATAGTCTTCCAAGTAATGTACTATGTGATAAGTATTTTTATAAACATTGGTAACAAAATGTAACTCAACTGTTAAATATTTCATAGTAAACTACAGTCCCAAGCTCTCTAGAATCATAACAAATGCAAATATTTGACAGAAAAGAATTTGCAATAGCCAACTTTATCTGCAAAAGGAGAGTATAATCCAAGACAATTCTAAATACACCAATGCCATTCAGAAAACTATTTCATGAAACTGAGTTGAGAATTGTTGCTTTGAGAGCAGGATGGGAGGAACTGGAGAAAATACAGCCATGATTTCGCCATCTCTAGTTTCATCTGATGCAGATTTAGTGACAGTGTTCCACAGAGAGCAAAAAAAGCGGTTATCAACCATTTCATGTTGCATATTCTTCCATTTTGAAAAATGTTCCGGTTTCAGATTAAAAACTATATCTTGGAAATCTGCAAATCTAGATAAGTTCTCATCCAAACATAAGCATTTCATGTAGAGCTCTACCTGTTTAGAATGCATTAAACTAAACCTTAATAATATTCTTTTTATAGTTTGCGGTTCATTAAAAAAAAAAAAAACCTCTCTTTATTTTCGAGTTATAAAAATTCTTAACCTACATATATATAGGTCATTGGAAGTTAATTATTCTACTGTATTTCTTTTCCTCAGTTTATTTAAAGCCCTTCAAAATTCTACAGATAATGTCTGGGCTTCTTTATTTTTATTTTTTTAATTTCACATTTCTCCAACAAACTCTTCTCAAAAAAAAAAAAAAAAAAAAAAAAGCTTTGTGTACAACTTAGTGTTCAGCTTTTCAAAGCACAGTTAAGTTGAGACTCTGATATTTAAGAAATTTCTATTGAAACTTCTGTGTATTAGGGATAAAACATAGAAAGAAACTTGCACTTTTTCTAGAAGTGGTCTCTCTTGAACTTTAGGTTATCTTTCTAGACCTAGGAATATCTTATATGACACGGATCCAGCTCAGCCCACTACAAGAAATTTCCGTCCTCTCTGCGTTACAGATTCCATAAATAACTCTATTGGCTTAAGAATATGAGAATAGCTCTTCCTACTCTCTAGGTTTTTGTTTTGTTTTGTTTTGTTTTGTTTTGTTTTGAGACGGAGTCTTGCTCTGTCACCCAGACTGGAGTGCAGTGGCACTATCTCAGCTCACTGCAGCCTCTGTCTCCTGAGTTCATGCAATTCTCTGCCTCAGTTTCCCAAGTAGCTGAGATTATAGGTGCCCGCCACCACGCCAGGCTAATTTTGGTATTTTTGGTAGAGATGGGGTTTCACCATCTTGGCCAGGATGGTCTTGAACTCCTGATTTCGTGATCCACCCCGCCTTGGCCTCGCAAAGTGGATTACAGGCGTGACCCACAGCACCCAACTTACTCTCTAGTTTTAAGACCTGTTTTCTACCTCAGTGTAACTGATAATGGAACACCCACTGCTTTCAGAGGAAAATCTCCCATAAGATGTAATGTTATCACAAGGCTCACAATTGACATTCATAACAGTCAAGGATATGTTACAAGTATCTGCTGGGACTAACAATCATTTTGGAGACTGAGAGACTCTAACTAAAGTTATACCCAATTTACATTATTGAGCAGAGCATTTCTAAGTCGGTCCATGGCATCTTATTCAGTTTTATGTTGACACCACAATTTAGTTTTAGTTTACAAAATGGTTGAATATCACTATTTACTTTATTATAAACAGGGGGTATGTCGACAAAAGCTTCTATCATCACTCCTCCGGAAACCAAAAGTTGCTACAAACTATCAACAATCAGTTCTCCAATGGAATAAAATTAAAATGAAAGTGATTTCTCATCCTCCACAGGAATCAAATGGCATACAGATTGGTCACATTGGCTTTGATTCTGGATTCTGTGTGGGCTTATTTTCCCATATCTGCTAACATGTTTCCATGTTTATTAGTATTCTCTGGTTCAAAAAGGCTAATTTTTACCTGCAACCTAAAAGTATTAATATTACAGTTTCTATCAAAGAAATTTTATAACTGATTAAAAGCCCGTGCTCTAAATTGAGTACCCACTCTCTGTCAATGTTCAAATCATAGTCGGCCAAGTTTTTCTTGTGTGTTTGTTTTATAACACAACAACATATCTCAACATCTAGTAACTTCAAGAACAATCAGTGAGCAACATCACCAACAACAAACCATTTTGGTATTTTGCCTATTCTCACAGCTACAAAAATTGCATTTTGTGATTTTTCTCATCTATCTAAGGTTTGACTAACAAAATTCTGAATTTAACTCAACAAATTGTCCTCTAGGTTTGACTTTTACTTTGAATGTTCTGTTGCATGACTTTTGTTTCCCAATTGACTATTTCTAATCTCCTATTAGTATTTATTGTAGAAATGTGTAATTTTCTTGAAGGGAGCAAAGCGAACCTTTCTTTTGCATTTCCTCTACTAAACTATCCAACAACCTGTATACACACATGTTGTCACAATCATCATCAAGATAATCTCCATTACCACTTCTGTAGATGAGTGAAAACTAAGATTATATTTTCCTCCCCTACATCTCCTGGACCGTTGTTTTATATATAAAAAGTATTCATTATATCCCTGAACAAAATTATAAATCAAACATTTTTGAATAATGCAAATGGTTGTAAATAGCCCGGAAAGATTTTGAGTAAAATTTGTAGAAATAATGTTTATAATATACATCAGATCTTAAGTGTATAACTCCTTTAATCAGATAATAATGATCATAATTATTAACAAAAATCATGAGAATTTTAAATTTTGAATATAATTTGCATTTAACACAATTTAAAATATTCCATTTTCAGATTTAATTATAGGAGCTTTGTAAATCTAATTGTATGTTTAAATAGGGAAGTTTAGTAATCTTTAATAATATTCTGATTATTACTAAATCTTTAGCAATCATTAATAATCAGACAGTATAATGAGTAAGAACTGATTACCCAATTGCTTTTTTAAAAATCTGATTATTTTCTAAAATAATAAATATGTGAATTTTGGTGTTTTGCCTATTCTCACAGTTATAAAAATTGCATTCTGTGATTTTTCTCATCTATCTAAAGTTTGACTAACAAGAATTTTGAATCGAATTCAACATGTTTTGTACTCTATTCTCACCGAGGTCTGATTTTTGCTAAAGCAGATTGTATGTTTGATGTAAATATCACTGTCTCTTCTCATTAAAGGACTTCCCATTCTCTTCCACTGACTTTTGTTGCTCCTACCTGTGAAAAGATTATGATGTTACATTCATTGATATTACTGTTAACCGTAGAATATTAGTTTCTGGAAGACTCGGCATTGTAAAAAAAAAAAAAAAATTGCATTGGCCATGTAACTTCTATGGTAAATGGAATGTGGGTAAAACTGATGGATGACACTTCTGAAAATAAGTATTAAGAATCATTATGGGCCGGGTGCCACGGCTCACGCCTGTAATCCCAGCACTTTGGATGGCCGAGAAGGGCGGATCACGAGGTCAGCAGATGGAGACTATCCTGGCTAACACGGTGAAACCCCGTCTGTACTAAAAAAAAAAAAAAAAAAAAAAACAAATTCCGAAAAATTGGCCGAGTGTAGTGGCGGGCGCCTGTGGTCCCAGCTGCTCCAGAGGCTGAGGCAGGAGAATGGCGTGAACCCGGGGGGCGGAGCTTGCAGTGAGCCCATATCGCCGGCTGCACCCACCCTGGGCGACAGAGCGAGACTCCATTTCAAAAAAAAAAAAAAAAAAAAAGAAAAGAAAAAGGAATCATTATGAGGCTCTGCAATCACTCTCTCTTGTTAAGCCAGTTGTCCTAAATATAGTCTGAGAGGAAGAAGCCACATAGAGCAATGTCAAAGGTGACCTATGAAATTATTTAACTTGAACTAGAAAAACACATTTCTTGTTGTAAGCCACTAAGATTTTTAGCTTGATTTTCATATCAGCATATTCTAGCCAAAGAAATTGATATGCCTGCATTTGGCTACAATTGATGCTGGGGAAAATTTTTACTTTGTGCAAAAAGATTTTAGAAGATATACCTATATATACACATATAAGACCATTATATATACTTTACATATAACATACGTTTGATATGTATTTTATATCTAATTTTACATTTGATATATGTGAAAATTACATATATTTTATTCCTTTGAGTAGAGTAAAACTTTTTTTAATTGAATAATCATTTTGCTAGTTGTGAGAAACTTTTTAAAATATAGAAGAATTAATCATTAATATGATGACATTGGAAAGATCAACTTGCAACTACATATCAAATACCATTTCTTCTATTTCTCTTGTTAATTATCCAAGGTAATGTAAGCTGTTTTCTGTTATATTAGCATCAGATGACTAAGGCAAATTCATGAATTTTGCTATGTCTCTGGAAGTTTTTTCTTAAACTTACTGCAGAGTAAATTTTCAATAAATCTATGACATCAGCTATGCATTTCACTTGGAATAAATTTGCTAAACATCTTACTTGTTGAAGTTGCATGATTTTTTTCCATCTAGAATGAAACAATGTGATCTCTTAAAAGCTAAGAAAAGTGCTTTTTTATATTTGTTGTTTTTCAATGGTAATTTTTACTGCGATTTTAGAAAAGAAAAATAGAACAAACAAGTCACAGCATATCATATGTAACAAGAGTTTCACAGAACTTTGTCTCAATTGTGAGCATGTGTGTATGAGGTGAGCGTACAAGATGTATTTTCTACTGTGGGTAATTGTGTACAAATTTGGAAAGCCACAAGTTTAAGATATATAAGATATATAGATATGAACATGGTCCTTTATCATCTATTTCATCAGCTATGCCTTGATGCTTGATGCTTACCTAAAGCTATAACTATGTACCCGATGTTGAAATATCTACCAGGTATCAGGCTGTATGCTAGATCGTGCTGATTACATCTTTCTTCTCCAGGCGTGCATAGTTCAATGCAATAGTGTTTTAAGTTGAAAATCTTTGGAGTGTCAATGTGCCAAATCTGAAACTGTCTCTGCAGATGACTGAAAAAATTCTTCCCCTTGCAAACCCCATCATTCCCTGTATCCTCAATATAGCTTTCCCACTACACATCTTAACTAAACCAAGTATTTACAAGGTACTTGTAGAGTATGATCTAAGATAGGATTTTTTAAATTAAAATTTTGAAATCAGATATGTGTGTGTATATATAGAGAAAAATATACACATACACAAACATACAGATATATATCCACATACATTATTTGCATAGTTCTACTTATATATCTGTTTCAATCTCTATGTCTATACCTATATCTTTAGCTCCATCTATCTAGAGTCTCATTTATCTTCTATCATTTTAACTTAACAGTAATATTTTAAGAAAGTGTTTGTTGACTAAATGTTTTCATTAGCCATGAATTATGTAGTACCTTGTATTTTCTATATGTATACATGTACGTATTTCATACATCATAGTGGATATATGGTACATGTATCAAATGTATATAGTCTGTACATCAAATGTATATAGTCTGTACGCGTTCAATATATCATACGTATAGAATTTATATTGTGTACATGTGCACATTCCACACACATGTAATTACCATATAAATTATGATATTTAAACCACAACTACACAATTTTAGATTCAGTGAATCTTACAAATTAAAAGGGCCTTTACTAGGCTTCTTAGATTACAGATAAGGAAGCTGATATCTCAGAAGTTGAAATTATTCTCCAAAGTTAATAATGGGAGAAACTTTAAGCCCAAGTTCTGATTCCAATTTGATGTTCTTACCACTTTATCATTCTCTTTCCTTCATGAGAGTCTAATAAGTCATTTCCAGAAATTCCAGACCTCAGTGACTTTAAACTAATGCACATTAGTCTACTGGTTGTATTAGAAAAGCCATCATTTTGTCTTGAGGCATCACCTAACACAAATTACTTCATAGTGGAGTTCCATACAAAAGAGTGCATACTATAAAGATAAAGATTATAGTTTATTAAATTATATCAATAAAAATGTGTGAGAATATTAAGGTTTAATTAACTTTCTGTTTTTAATCATTCTGGCTTTTTAAACATAAATGTATCACTTCGCCACCACTACAATTCCTTGCCAGGCTGAAAATATGAATAAATATGAATAATTTAGTACATGATGAAAATGTACTGTAGAATTCTTTTATTTAGTATATAAATATTGAGCACCCACTTTTTGGCAGTTCCTTATAAATGATGTCATATGACAAAATTAGTATTTCCAATATCCCTCTAAAATTATCAGTACCATAACTTTTAAAGTAGATTTTATTCATTAGTTTATAAGAAGTGACACTATATACAGGCTGTCATTTTCTTCTCAGTGACAAGAGAGAACTTGTCACATATTAAAAATAAGGCTTTTAATATGCATAAAGTTCTCAAAGTGTTTAAATCGTATTCTCTAAAACATTATCTATAAAATAGAATTGTGATATTTTACATTTAACATTATATTCTCAAAATCAGACATGTAATTGTATCGTTATAAAATACAGACCACTTTAGCAAAACATGTAAAACTCTTTTACAATCTTGTTTTTTAAGATGGGCATATGATATTACATAAAAGTTAATTTCAAAATAGAAGGATTAACATAGAAAAATGACATATAATAGGCTAAGCGAAAAATAAGCCCTTTGAAAATCTAAAAAACTTTGACAATATATATTGTTTGTTACAATCCCTAATATCTTAATTATTTTCTCTATATATCCAATGTCTTTGTAAAGTATTATTTTTCTTTATAACCAAATGACACATATTTTTTAAAATCTCATTGAGGAAGATTTATTATTCACTAAGAATATAATCAGCATCCTTAACATTTATCATATATAATAATAACACTTATTCATAAGACCCTGAATATTTCTTTACAAACTCTGCCTTGAAAGTTTAAATGACACTTAATCTAAGTCTCCTAAATTGTCATAAAAATTAGGCTGATTCACTGTCCCTTTGAGATTGTGATATAAAAGCCCATCTATCACGATGTATCTAATTAAGAAACTAAGTTAAGAGGTGTTTGAACAAGATATTTGAAAATCTCAGGGGACCAGACAATTGAATTGGTATTGCAGACATATCAAATTAGTTAATGATTTGGGGAATCTTTATTCTTCAAGAGTATGTAAATTAAAAAAGAATAATGGAATTCATTAAAGCTTGGTATCAGGGAGAAAGGAGGACCCTGTGCACCATTGCATGTAATTATAAGTACCTGCTTCATTCAGATAGAAGGACAGGAGACGGGGGAAACAATAAAAGCAATTTGGACAGACTAATTTTCATATTAAACATAGATAATTATAATTATTTTTCTTTATATTTTTGGGGTATCTTTCTCCTAATTGACAAATCCATATTTGGTAATCAGGCTTGTTTTCCATTTTCACTTCACCATATGAACTTGTAAGATAAATGTCTTGCCATTCAAAATAACAATAGATATTGAATTTTCTCTTGAAATTTAACAAAGTATTTTATTTATTTTGTCAGCCTATTTTGATACTGAAAGAGGCAGAAGAATAAAACTACACTGTTTTATCCAAAGCATGGAATGAATAGAATATTAAACCTCACCCAATAAAGAGCTAGACAGGGATATGTGTTCAAAATGTAAGCAAAACCTTTTCTCATTTTCGAAAGCATTATACAGATATTTATTTTGAAGCATATAAAATAAGAATGCAACCAATGACACTATTTTATTAAATAAAATAGTTTCTTCCATTTTTGAATCATTTCTGGAATGAAGCTTCATCAAAAGCTTTCATTTTTTAATGTACCATTTAAAAGCTTAAACTCTGATAAATTGCAAAATGTGTTTTCAAAACTAGGATGCTGTAGAACATGCCCCTATTATAAAAATAATATACTCTTTTTAGACTTCTATGTAGAAAAAACACTGAAGAAATATCAAAGCCAACTGTTGATTTGAACCAGTGATACGACATTTAAAGGTAAAATATTTTAGAAGAATACAGAACATTATCAGATATCCTCTTGATGTCTCCCCTACCTTTCACTTCCCTTGATAGTCCCTCAAACCCAATATATTCTACAGTAATCTTGGACATTTGTGAGATTTATGCCTTTATTTTTTAACCTCTGAAGCAAGAAAATCATAAGTATTTACAAAATAGCATTTATCATACCCAAGAGTTGAATGTTGGAATCATCAAATTGCTATGGATCAAAATCAAAAGGGATTAAGAATAGGGCAGCTAAAGTATTCATGTTTCAATTGGATTCTCATTAAGGTGCCAAGTATTTAATGCCACACATTAAAGGAAAACTGGAAAGTATATTCCTAAAATAGAAATGGCATTTCTAAAGAAAAATAGATCCTAAAATAATAAATATTCTAGGATATGAACAAAGGTTTATCAGTAAGGTTTTTCATTGCAGTAGTGAGAATGATGACTAAACAATAAGGGGAATGGTTAAATATCGCAGGTAAATCCATTACCTGCAATATGCACTGATTAAACAGGATTTGGAAGAATATTTAATGACAATCCATGTAGAATACTTATAATTTCATATTATGTGTGAAGTAATTATAATTTGAGAAAACACACATGCCATATGATTCCAAATTCATTTTTAAAATTTTATAACTATATTTATACATAGAAAAAAGACTGAAAAATACCACACATTGTTAGATTGACCTCTGAGTCTGAATTAACTGTGATACTACTTTTGTTCTTTACTGATTCTCATTTTTCCATTTTCTATTAAATTATATTAGTTTGTTGGAAAAATCAATAACAAAAAGTAGTCCTTGCAAATTGTTTTTCCTTGTGAAAAGTATGCTTTCCAAATAGCAGAAAATGTCCTGTTAATAATGCCAGGTATTAAATGCATCATGTTATAACAAATTTATTTTCCCCAAGATGTAAAGAGGATACATTCTATTCTACAATCAAAAGCGCGCGCGCGCGCACACACACACACACACACACACACACAATTTTAGTTTGTAATATTTTGTAAAAAATAAGCATTATTTACATTTCATGAAGAACTTCTGTGACACCACTTATGCCGCTTTATTACCATTTTGTCGATATTGTGATTATCTTCAAGTTCCA
Source organism: Piliocolobus tephrosceles (assembly GCF_002776525.5). NCBI lineage: Eukaryota > Metazoa > Chordata > Mammalia > Primates > Cercopithecidae > Piliocolobus > Piliocolobus tephrosceles. The sequence continues at coordinate 44,511,452 of NC_045434.1, read as the reverse complement.
TTTTATCTAGTCAGAATTTGACCCTATCGCAGGCTCTTTGGTGATCTAAGCCAGTCAAGGTAATGCCATTCCCTTGGCTAGAGTCATTATGTCAAAAAGCAACCTCCAATTTACATTAGTGGATACTTGGAATTCCTCTACCCAGCATGATTTCTTCAGTGGTGTCCACGTAGGCTAAATTGACACAATAAGAGCAAGGATTAGGCAAAAGTTCCTATTTAGAAGCCCTTAGAGGATAGTAGATCTGACAGTATCCCATCACCTAACTAACCCATGCCTGAAGCTCATGAAACAGGTTTCAACTACATGAAACCCAGAGTATTTCAACTTCCCAAGACAATAATAAAACTTTATTGTTTACGGCAATTTAACTTTGATTTTCTGTTACATATAATTATGCGCATGACAACTGAAACAATATCACAAATTCAATGTTATAGTAAAGTTCTTAAACTTTGTATCTAGTTATATTAAACTATGTGTCTGCTCATGAGCTAAAGCCTTTAAAATTACAGGATTTATTTTTAAACTTTAGCACAGGAAATTAGTAATATGGGTATGACCATCTCCTGCCACACAAGAGATGTAAATTGTGCCACATTTGAGGTGCAATATGCCTAGCATTGTTTTTTTTTTTAGCATGGATGTGGTTATGTTCTACAGTCAGCATTCTATTTTATTTCTGAAATAACATTATTCAGTTGGAAGAACATATGTAATGCACAGGTTGTTAATTTCAAAGGCAATAGTTTATTTTGAAGAGATTGTTTACATGCTAAACTCTATAAATTTTAGTAGTAGAACACTTCTATAAACTTTCAAACAAAGCTATTTTTATTTTCTTTAGATTACAATGTTGTGTTCCTGATATAATATAGCTTAATGGCGAGTATATTTAACTACGTTGAGTTATAATTCTCATTACATCTAATGCCTGGTGAAAAGACAGTTTTTAAAATGGAATACTGTGTACCACTAGCCATGTCTTAATGGTTTCTGAAGTGTAGTGTGCAAAAATTTTTCAGTGAAGCATTCATGGTAATATTATCACTAAACGCATTTACATTTTTAATGACTTCAGAGTCATTCTAAAACCTTAGATCAAAATGTAATGAAATAATACATGATTTTAAAATGTTTGCTGTTTTGAATCTGATTGTCTTACAAAGAAATCACATTAATTAAACTAGCAAACAGAGTGGGAATAATTCTGGAGGGCAGAACTAAATGCCCATAATATATCCATAGTGCTAGGCATTGTTCTGCTAGAAAGAATAAGAAAGAGCAGCAGCTATTACCTGATTCTACATGGAAGCAACCTCTTAATGAAGCAATGTTGCGTGTGAAACACTGTCCTTTTGACACCCAACTTTGTGATTTCTCTTTATTAATCTGTTTTATGAAAAATTCACAGGTCTGCTATGTGGACATAGTAAAACATACCTTTCATATTAATATCAACTTTTTTTTTTTTTTTTTTTGTGATGGGGTCTCGCTCCATAGCCCAGGCTGGAGAGCAGTGGTGGGATCTCACCTCACTACAAGCTCCGCCTCCCGGGTTCACACCATTCTCCTGCCTCAGCCTCCCAAGTAGCTGGGACTACAGGCACCCGCCAGCACGCCCAGCTAATTTTTTTTAGTAGAGACGGGGTTTCACCGTGTTAGCCAAGATGGTCTCGATCTCCTGACCTCGTGATCCACCTGCCTTGGCCTCTCAAAGTGCTGGGATTACAGGCTTGAGCCACTGTGCCCTTTCGCATAGTGAAGTTAGATTTTACTTCAGAAATAAATGATGTCTTCATGATGAAAAAACCAAGTAAGCACAAATTTTAAAAACTGAAATTCTTCATGAGTTCATTTATTTCCTGATGGTATTCACCAGGGATATGCTTATCAAAATGAGAAGAGAATCGTATGGAATACTATATAGTCACTATAATTTTATTTTAGATTGTGGTATGAGGCCTGAAATTAAAATTCAATATTAAGTGCTTCCTTGATACCCGGGGAAACCAGGAAGGTTTCAGATGACCAAACCACCAGTTTCCCTCCCCCTTCCACCCTCTAGATAAGATCCCCTAGCCAAATGATGCTTCTTTTCACAAGGAAAAGCCCAGTGCTTGCTTATCCCTGAGTAGTGAACTTAAGTTATTCTACACCCAGAAGAATTATTCAAATAAGTCTGTGGTAGTCAAGGTTACCTCATTCTCTTGTTACTACAAAGCTTGCTTCTTACAGCCCTTGTTCACTCTCTTCCTGAGTTCTAACCCTATGTGGCCCTGCATGGAAGGCAGTGCCCTCCTCTCCCAGGATGCACATGATTAATAAACTGCCATCTCATCTGTATGGTGTCAGGAGTGTGTGCTCATCCACCATGTACTATTTGTGTGAGGATCCTACCCTCACCTATGGGGTGAAGAGTAAGGTTTCAGAACAAAATATTCAGAATATTAAAATGCTAGCTATCATTCAAACCCTAAACCTGGTTTCATGTGTTTTTAAAAGCACAACAACATTGTTGTTTCTTTGAATTTGATTTTATGATCTGTTCATATCACAACCTAGAATTTTCTTGTTTTCATGTTCTTCATACCTTCTTACTGTGCCCACGCTCCATGGCATTGTTAATTTAGGGTGCCTGATGCTCCAGTCATAGAGTTGGAGGGAAATCTGTGTCATTTGATCTTTATGACAAGTAAATATTTTTGCTCTGATTGGGTTGATTATTGTGCAATTTACATTCAATGAAAGGTATGCATTTGTGTATTGTGTATGACAGTAGAATAACGATGTGACAGTACAAGATACCTGCTGCATTACTTGTGTTACCCTGAAAACACTGGAATACGTACTTACCCTTCAAGGATGTATTTTTTTTTAACATTTCTCTGAGCAGGTGATATTTCTTTTCAAAGAGTGCAATGCCACCATGAGATGAGGTAATACGATAAACCTTTGTAAGAAGAATCTCTTTATTGGATAAGGTTAGCAAACTAAGGCTGTCAGAGATTGTATTACACTATCCCTTGTGTGTGCTTGCAGTGAGATTGTTAGAAAAGATCATTTTAGAAAAGTAAAGAATAAATCGCTGTATTCTCTCTCAAAAATCCTTTTCAAAATAGATTTGACAGTTGAGTGATTATATCTCTAATACAGACTGTGCTAGGATATGTGAGATTAAAAACTCAGGAGCTTCAACACAAGGCACTGAACAAAAGGGGTCAACAGAAACACTGAGCACCCCCCCAAATCGAGAACAGATAACTAATCAACTTAACTCTGCCCTCAATACATAGAGGTTAATATCTGTACCTTCAACAGATTTTATTGTTCAGGTTTTAAAATGCTATGGTTTCTTCTCTTATAAAGATCCTATCAATTTCTTCAGGAAAGAAAATAGAATCAATAACATTTGAATGTAGGAAGATCTACCGGTAGAAATAAAACTTGCTGATTCCCTTTACATTTCTAAAAGAGCTGTTAGAGGGAAGTATGTGTGAAATAGCATTTGTCTTATTAATATTTAATTAGACTTCAGGGTTTAGAACCTCAGGGAAGATAGCTAAAGAAAGAAAAGATGAAATATCAAAACAAATATGTTCTATTAAAAGTTACACATGCATGGTATCCTCCCCACATTTTACTTTATAGAATGATTTGCATTCAAAATAACAGGAACCATACACCCCATGTGATTAAATAATACAAATCAAAAATTAATTACCTTCTGAAAAGATAACTCAAAAAATCTGCCTCACGTCTAAAGTTATAGCCTTCAGCTAATTAACTGCCTTACAAAAGAATATTATTAATAAAGATAATTTTGCTAAAGAAACATAGACAGAGAACAAACTTCTATAACTCAAAAGTGATATAAAACTATTGCAATCTGTTCATTGTAATGATAATTTAGATAATTTTATGGTTAATTCATTATTTTGGTTGCCAGAATACTGAAGAAGTAGAGCTGTAATTCTTTTTGACCATTGCTTTCAACCTTGCATACCCCCAACTTATATGCAGAGTTTCTTCTTATATTACAACTAAGGCATGCACACTTATTTCTCTCTTTCTTGTCTTTTGTTGTAGGCCATTAACCAAATATTGTAGCCCTCCCATTCTTATCCCCACAAAAAATGTCTTCTCTTCCATCAGAACAGTATTTTTCAACAAAGAACTTACTTTGGGATCACATGAAACATTGATTCATATGTTTATAAATTATAGGTTTCCAAGTACTAACTCAGGCATACCAAATCAGTACATTGGATAGGGTAGGACCCAGCATGTATATTTTTCAACAATCCTTGGTTTAAAAAGCATGCTCTAGAGAGCAGAGATAATTATATGCTCTTGGCAGCTGGAATCCTCCTGCTGGGATTGTCCCTGTTGTTGCTTGCTCTGTGGCCTGAGCTCCTCTTTTGATAACAGGTGTGGTAGGCCCACTGCCTGCAAAAGTAGAGACCAATGCCAGCATCCTGGAGCTAGGGTCTTTAATGATGCTGTTACTCTCTTCACATCATTAATTCTGGCCTGTGGCCAAAGAAGGAATCCTGTTTAAAAGGGGAAAATTTTCAAAACCAAAAATTATCAAACTCTCAGTTATAATTTAAAGTCTGAATTCCCAATGAATAAAACTATCTATCAAACTTATTATTAGCCTCTTGTTTGTACTGTTTGCTTGTAGTAGGGTCATACATTGAGTCCACTCAAGAAAACAGGAAAAAAGATAAACTTTCAGCAATAATGCAATACACAGTGAATGCTGAAGCCAGCAGTTATGACAGCAGTCAACAGTGCAAGTCTGTGGTTAGATGCTGCCTAGGAAGGGGAGCAAAAGCAAAGGTAACTAAAAATAAAAATGGGTAAGCAAGAGTGAGGTTTGTAATAATTGGTGACTGTCATTGACATTTGTCATTTATGTGATGGCCTGTTGAGTAGTATTTCCATAACTGGTGAAATTTCCATGTGTCCTGTCTCTCACAAATAATGGAAGGAAGAATTTGAATTCTCAGACACCCTAGCAAATAAAAGATGGGTATGTGACCTACATGCCAATCAGGCACACAGAAACGTGACTCATAGTAGGTAACTGGTGGCAAACCTTTTGTATAGCAACTCCTGTGTTGCTAGTGTAGTTGGCAACAGAGAACTTGAAGAACGTCAGGAGTCATGTGATTTTCTTGTTGAGGCAGAAGTGAAATTGTTGCAGCCGTTGGTATAGAAATTGGCTTTATACAGGCAATACAAACTGCTTTCTCAAGAGGCCAGTTCTCTGGCTGGACTTGGGGTAGTGTTTCCGGAGGAAAAGAGTGTGTTTCTATTTATGAACCTCTTCCCAATATTCTTCAACAAATTCTAGCTCAGTGAATGAGACAGAGTGAATTTTCTTGTTGCCACTAAGGTGATAAAGCATACACAAGTGAGAATGTAAGAGGTTTCAAGCAACAGAACTTTAATTAAATTGGTGGTTATCTGGTCAGTTCAGTCCCATAGAGAGTAGGAACACAACTTGCATGGGTGCTAGCATGAGATCTTAACACATGACATGCAGTGGCAAAATAAATAAATACATTTCTTGTAAGTACAATGAATAAAATAGTTGTTGAAAGCAAAGCTATGAAGAGATCAAGAGGTTACTCATTTGACACTACATTCAACTTTCCTATATAAGAATGTAATTGGTCTGTGCTTTTAATTGTGTAGGAAGGCTTATGGAAAAGAAACTACTAGTCAAAGTTTTAAACTCTCAGATCAAGGCATAGTCTGAGAACAATAAAATTTGTATGAGTATTCTAAAGAATCTCCTGATATTTACTGCCAGGGCATTAATATAGCCAAAAATTAAACTCAACAATTGACACTGTAAATTGTATATTCATTTATTTTTTATCTAAACACTGACCACATTCCTTAAGGTAACTGAGGGCATTACTGAGGAAGAATATAACTCTGTGGACTTTATTGAAAGGAAGGAAGACTTGTGATATGGTTTGGATCTGAGTCCCCACCCAAATCTCATGTCAAATAATAATTCTCAGTGTTGGAGGAGGGACCTGCTAGGAGGCAACTGAATCATGAGGGTGGACACCCCCCTTGCTGTTCTCACGATAGTGAATGAGTTTTCACGAGATCTGGTTGTTTAAAAGTGTGTAGCACATCCCTCTTCAGTCCCTTCCTCCTGCTCCAGCCATGAAGGACATGTCTGCTTCCCCTTTACCTTCTGCCATGATTGTAAGTTTCCTGAGGTCTTCCCCACCATGCTTCCGGTATAACCTATGGAATCATGAGCCAATTAAACCTCTTTTCTTTACAAAGTATTCAGTCTCAGATAGTTCTTTATAGAAATGTGAGAATGAACTAATACAAGATGGGAAGATTCAGATCACTCAAATTTCCCTGAATCCACAAATTTCACTAAGCTTCATTAACCTCTCCTGTGTACAATGAAGCTGTTCTTTCCTTGTTTTAAGACCCTGTGAAAAACCTTCCTGAGACAACTACCTGTCAAGAGAAATCCAATTCTTCTTATGTCCTGTTAGCCACCTTGCTAATCGTATAAACAGAGTCTAATATCACCATGAGTCTGGTGTGAGGAAGGAAACACTGAGAAAATTAAGAAAAGGTTTGCACAGCAATATACACAATACAACATTTTCCTAATAAGTTAGTTGAAAAATGGTGAAATATGTAAGTCAGTAGATTCTGAAGATACTAGATCCAAAAGGAAAAAAATAGAATTTCAGATGTGATTAAATGTATTGACATAGATGCAAATACTAGAGATTCTAAAGTCAATGTGTTAACACAAAGATCTAAAGTAATTGATTTATAGTTACCTGACTAAATATTGCATTAATTGGTGACTTTACTAAATAAAACTGGAATGCGAGAAATTTCCTGATTCCTGCGATTTGAAGAGTAAGAAATATTAGAACAGATGTACTACATATAGCTTGCTCTACCAACCCTTAACTATGACCCATAGGAAGCCACTGAAAACATTTTAATCAAAAAGATGTTGAGAATGATATCAAAGAAGGAAAGACCAGTTTCTCAGCAAAGTACTTCTGTGACTGTTCTGTTTAAGCAAAGAAAGTAGATGTATGATGAGATTTCCATTGAAGAGGATTTCTGAGAACAAGTAACAAATTTTAACTTTAAAGGCAAAATGTGGTCAGTCACAGTAAAAAGCAGCAGGAATCTTTTCAAGTGCCTGCTAGATCATGGACTTTCCAGGACAAAGATAAATGGTCAGATAGTGAACTGTTCATGTTTATCCCTCCCATAAAAAAAAAAAAAAAAAAACTCTAGAAAATGAAAGTCTTACTCAAGCCATCAAAATAGCTATAGTTTTAAACTTAATTTCTCAATGTAAATTTACATAATAAAAATTCAATGAATGAGAACTCTGGTTTCAGCTCGGACATGTAAAAAGCTTGGAAGTCGTCACTCCCATTCTTACAACAAGAGAAAACCTCAGCAACCTAAAAATCAATAACTTGTTTTAGACCTGTCAGAAAATTGAGGTCACAGGGCGACTGCCACTGAGAAATCTGGAAAAATGGGTGAATACAGAGAATCACAGCCAAGATCAGCTTACAACTTACTTGGAACAGAAGCTGCTGGATCTGTAAACTGGTAGGAACAATTAAAAAGTAATTTTGATTAATTGCTGGAGGCTGAGTTTAGATTAGCTTGAGAGTGAGAAACTCCTATGGGTCCACTCTTAGGTGAGGCCTCAACATCTTCATGAGTTTTATTTCTCTGAAACACATCATATTCTCAGGGTGAAGATCCTAGACAGGAGAAAAATTATTATTTTGAAAGTACTCAGAACATTTGCCATAACAGAGGTCTATTTTCCAAAAGAAATTTTACTAAGCCTTAGCTGACCTGGAGTAGGGCATTTAATAAACTTCAAACCTATCTAGCTTTCCAGTTTCACCAAAAGAAAGAAAAAAAAAAAAAAAAAAAAAAGCTGAGAAACATTTCCAAAGCCCAGAGACTCTGGCTGCAAATAAAATAATATTTTATCATAAGATTATGGAAAACTTCCCTGACTCATACCTTACTACCACATTAGTATAATAACATTAGATTATAACTCAGAGTTGCAAAATAGAGATAATTGAAAAAGGAATCTTAGAGAAACCAAAGGCAAAAGGAGAAAAAACAAAATACTGGGAAAAACTGAAATCTCTGACACCTACATCTTTAAGAAATATTAAATACAGCCCAGATCCTAGCCAGATTTACATAAACTTCATAATAAAAGACCCAGTTACCTCAATTTCTTTTACCAAATATATGATCATGTGTGGCCTTCAACAAAATATTACAAGATATGCTAAAAGGCAAGAAAGAAATACAGTATAAAGAGACAGAGTGAGAATCAGAACCAGACTCAGATATGATACAGATGTTGAAACTATTTGGTAGGAAATTGAAATATGTTAAGGGCTTTTAATAGAATTAATAGGTAACATTGAGGAGCAGATGAGTAATGTAAAAAAGAGATGGAAATTCTGAGATAGTCAATAGGAAATACTAGAAATCAAAAACGCTACAACAGAAATGAAGAACAACTTTGATGGGCTCATTAAAAAATTAAACACAACTGAGGAAATAATCAGTGGGCTTGAATGTATACCAATGTAAACTTTACAAACTAAAATGTAAAGAGCAATAAAAATTAGAAAAATATTACAGCATGTCCAAGAACTATGAGACAATTTCAAAATGTATAGAACACACATGTGTAATTTGAATACTAGAAGAAGAAAGGATCAAAAGAAACATTCAAAGTAACAATGATCAAGAACTTTCCAAATTGGTAACAGACACCAAACCACAGATCTAGGAAGCTCAGAGAACATAAACCAGAGAAAAAAAATCAAATAAATATTCACCTAAACCTATAACACTTTAAAAGCAGGAAACAAAACATAGAAAAACAATCTTTCAAGAAGCTGAAGCAGGGATAGAGAAGTTAAGCGGGAGGGGAATGGTGGATACCACACCTATAGTGAAACAAGGATAAGAATGACATCACCTTCTCTTCAGAAGCCATGCAAGCAAGAAGACAGTTGCGTGAAATAGTTAAAGAACAAGGACTATTATCAGAAATAGTGGGAAATACTGTATAGTGATTGTAACCAAATGCATACTTGCCTGCTTGCCATTTATTAAACCAAATGAACAAGGACAAGATGTAATGAAAGGAAAGTGACTTTATTCTATAAGCTTGCAGTTGTAGAAATGGCCAGGCTCATGCCATAAAGGAAGCATTTCAAATTTGGGGCTAAGAAGAAGGGTTTAAAAAGGGAAACTTGATATGAGGGGTATGCAGGCATGGCAAGAGGTGTTCTTCTATGTGGCTTGTTCTAAAGATTATCTTGAGTTGTCATCCCATCTGGTGTATGAGCAGGAGCCATCTTGGATACAGCTGCAGTGTAAATTAACTGCAGCCTTGAGATAATCTCTAGGTGGGGGATAATTATATAGTTGCCTGGATTGTTTCAAGAATTAGCCCCTGGGACTTCTAAGTAATCACATAATTAAATAAGGAGAACATTGTGCAAGGGAGTGCCTGGCAGCAAAAGGAAAGCAAAGGTTATGTATTATTAAAAATGAAGCAAATGAAAAAGAGACAACTTTAAATGAGGCGTTCAGTTATGTGATAAACAAATCCATTCTTCAAGAAAATATAACAATCCTTAACATATACGCTACTAACAACAGAGGGTCAAAATACATGCATCAAAAATTAATATAATAACAAAGAGAAATATAAGACAAACCCACGAGTATTCCTGGAGACTTTCACAGCCCTCTATCAGCAACTGGCACATTCAAAAGAAAGAAAATAGGTAAAGATATAGTTGAATTGAACAGCACCGTCAACCAACTTGAGCTAACTGGTTTCTATAGAATGCTTTAGCCAACAACAATAGAATACACAATCATCTCAAGCTTATATAAACCTTATTTCTCGGCCATTAAACACAGCTTAACAATATTAAAAGACCATAAAGAGTATGTTCTCTGATTATATACTAGATTAAACTCGAAATCAAAACCAGAAAGATAGAAAAGTTCCAAAGAGCTTGGACATTAAAGAATAATAATACTAAGTGAAACATGAACCAAAAAACACATCTTAAAAGAAATTCAAAATATTTTGAACTGAATGAAAATTCAACTTAACAAAGTGTGTGGAATGCAGAAAAAGTACTGTTTAAGAGAAGTTTATGGCCCTGAATGCATATATTAGTGTAGAGGCCCAGGACTCACTGAAGGCTTGCTGACAAAGCAACTCACAATAGACAGATTAATTGGAGAAAAGGTACACATATTTATTTAATGTGTACACATGGGAGCCTTCAGAATGAAGACCCAAAGATACAGGGGAATTTTTTTCCATTTCCATGCTTAAGTCTAGACAGCCATTCAGGAATAGGATTGAACAAAAAGTGTATGATCTAATGTTAATAAGCTGACCGGTGAAATCCAGCAAAGTCAGTCTGTCTGGATTCCTCTTGGCTTCTCGGAGCACGTATTCCTTTCCTTCTGGGGGTGGGGTATGACCTTCTCTGGCGTGGAAGTCTTACAATGTACCGTCAAACAAGGTAAGTCCGATACTTTTTTTACTGCCAGTTTGTAAACAGAAAGGCTAGGGGGAAATTAGAGTAATATTTTTAGGTTTTATGGCTGGCTTTGGAGAAAAGGGGTTCTGGTTTCTACCAAATGCCTTGGGGAAAAGGTATTGTAGTTTCTATGGTTGACCTCGGGGGAGAATAGGACTGAAGACGGGAAGACAGGAGAAAGAAAAAAACTTGATTCTGAGGCTGCCACTGAAACCTTCATTCTGGGGAATTATTTTCTGAGCCTCAATATTAGAAAAATGTAAAAAGAAAGATGTAAAATCAATAATCTAAGCTTGCACCTTAAAAAGGTAGCAAAAGAAGAACAATTTAAGCCTAAAGCAAGAAGAAGAAAAGGAATATAACAATTAGAGCAGAAATCAATGAAATTGTAAAATAAGAAATCAGTAGAAAAACATATATAAAACCAAAACCAGGTTCTTTGAAAAGATCAGTAAAATTCCTAACATTTTAGCCAGGCTAATCAAGAAAAAAAAAGAGAAAAAACAAATTAGTAATATCAGAAATGAAAGAGAGCTCATCACTAGTGATAAAGGCTCTTTGTCTGGCCAAAGTTTACTCAGGTTCCTGAACCTTCTCCTAGGCCCTTCCGTGTACTTCCTTGTTGAATCCAGTTTTAGCAAAGAACCCTACTAAGGGTTTTTATTATTTATTTATTTATTTATTTATTTATTTATTTATTTATTTAAGACAGAGTCTCACTCTCTCACCCAAACTGGATTGCAGAGTACAGTGGTGCAATCTCTGTTCACTGCAACCTCTGCCTCCTGGGTTCCAGTGATTCTCCTGCCTCAGCCTCCCAAGTAGCTGGGACTACAGGTGCATGCCAGCCAGCACACCTGGCTAATTTTTTTTGTATTTTTAGTAGAGACAGGGTTTCACCATGTTGGTCAGATTGGTCCCAAACTCCTGACCTCAACAGTTCTGCTTGCCTTGGCCTTCCAAAGTGCTGGGATTACAGGCATGAGCCACTGTGCTCAGCCGCCTACTAAGTTTCCTAACAAAAACCCTCCACCCTTGATACCTGATCACCCTCAGCATCTGGTCTGGTTTCTCATTCTATACCATGCTCCAGGTAATATCTCATTACCCTGACCTGTCTTTAGCAAGACTCCTGTTAAGTAGGTTTAGCCAGAGTACCCCTCTGATGTTTCCTCTTAGTCATTTTCTTTTTTTTTTTTTTTTTTTTTTTTTTTTTATTATACTTTAAGTTCTAGGGTACATGTGCATAACGTGCAGGTTTGTTACATATGTATACTTGTGCCATGTTGGTGTGCTGCACCCATCAACTCGTCAGCACCCATCAATTCATCATTTATATCAGGTATAACTCATTTTCTATTCAGTGACTGCATCCTGCCTCTTGGCTATCAATTATCAATTGCTAATGCTTATTGTCCCACTGCAAGATCCCATTGCAGCCATCCCTCTAGGTGAACAGAGTCTTCCTTACTATGCTATAACAAGTATTGTAGGATTTTTTTTTTTTCTGTAATACCACTGGTTCTTTTAATATTAAAAGGAAATAAAGGAATATTATAAAAACTCTATTCCTACAAATTTGATAACTGAAAGAAAATGGGCCAATTTCTGATCAAAGTAAACAACTAAAATTCACACAAGGAGAAACATATAATCTGAATAGTCCTTTACCTATGAAGAAATGGGGTTTGATAACTGAAATGAATGATTGAGGCAAAAGTGTCCATCGATCGAGGTTTCTTTGTTTACGCCATTCTCCTGCCTCAGCCTCCCGAGTAGCTGGGACTACAGGCGCCCGCCACCTCGCCTGGCTAGTTTTTTGTATTTTTTAGTAGAGACGGGGTTTCACGGTGTTAGCCAGGATGGTCTCGATCTCCTGACCTCGTGATCCACCCGTCTCGGCCTCCCAAAGTGCTGGGATTACAGGCTTGAGCCACCGCGCTCGGCCCGATCGAGGTTTCTTAAGCCAGCTTTGGAGTGTGGGAAAAAACACTAGACACAGACACAACTGTGGCTTTTTTAAAAAAGAGGTTTTCCGGAGGTTTAGTATTTATACTTTTCCTTAGGGACAGGTAGGTGGTAAGGTGAATGGTTACATTGTTATATTCTTGTCAGAATTTCCTTAGTGCCCAGTAAGTCTACAGTTTATATAAGCTAAGGTGAATGTTTGAAGAGAAAAAAAGCAGTAAAGAAAGAATCAATTATGCAGACTTCTCTGGGTAAGTGAAGGAATGACTGATCTCATCTTGTCTTCCTTCTGCAGCTGGAAAAATAAACTCGTAGTCAACATTATCAACGTGGAATTGAACAGAGTCTAGTTTCAGGAGTTAGACTTAGGGTAGATCTAAAGTTACCATTGATATGTCCTTGTTTATGGGAGGCCAGCAAAAAATTTACTTATGAGTGATCTGTAGGAGCAATCCCTAATAGATGCCTGAGGCCTTTTACATTTCTGTGGTGACCTGGCTAATGCATAAAGCAAATAACAGCTATTCATTTGGAAGAGGTTGTTGCATGATTCAGCCCTCAGGCTTATCCTTCTTTTTTACATAAAGAGTTTGGAGGTCCTGAGATTTTTTAAATTTTCCCTTACAATTCAATATTTAATAATTTCCAAAAGAGAAAACACAAACTGTAGATAGTTTTACTGGCATATTTTTCCAATGATAACAATTTTGAGGTATAATGAATGTCTGGGCACATCCATTCCCATCTGGCATAGAGCAATGAATTATCTGTAAGTCTTGTTGATTCTAAGTCCCTCCATCATAGGCAGTCACACCAAGGGACAGGATAGACCCAGGGAAGGCTGCCATGCTACCTCAGCAATGTTAGTCGCAAAATTAAAATGTAATGGACATTGATGTTGCCTCTGGTAAATCTTGGCGAGAATAGGGAAATTTTAACCAAAAACTAAGTTCAAAGGCCACTTATAACCACCTGAATGGACTCCCTCCTCAGCTGGGCACCCTAAAATTCAACCTGAAAGACTGGTTCAGGCCCTGACAGAAAGTAAGAGTTGGACAGGCCTCATTAGACCCCTCTGGCATTAACGTTAACACAGATCTTATGTCTGATAAGAGAAACTTACCTCTATTCTCTGTAAAGCCTGCTACTTGGAGGCTTCATCTGCATGATAAAACCTAGGTCTCCAAAACACCTTATCATAACTCAGGGATTCCTTTCTACAGATAATAAGTCTCTCAACCAATTGCCGAATATGTTTTCTTTTTCTTTCTTTTTTTTGAGACAGAGTCTCACTCTGTCGCCAGGCTAGAGTGCAGTGGCACAATCTCGGCTCACTGCAACCTCCGCCTCCCGGGTTCAAGTGATTCTCCTGCCTCAGCCTCCCGAGTGGCTGGGACTACAGGCGCCCACCACCACGCCCAGCTAATTTTTGTATTTTTAGTCGAGACGGGGTTTCATCATGTTGGCCAGGATGGTCTCGATCTCTTGACCTCGTGATCCACCCTCCTTGGCCTCCCAAAGTGTTGGGATTACAGGCATGAGCCACCGCGCCCAGCCTCCAATCAAATATGTTTAAATCTACCGATGACCTGGAAACTCCCTCTTTAAGTTGTTCCACCCTTCGAGATCAAACCAATGTCTTCCACTGCAGTCCCTACTGCCTAGAGGGAGCATGCTTGTATAGTTTTAGCAGTAGGGCATTTGCAGTGAAAAAGAGATTGGGTCCCATGGGATGCCAAATGAGGGAGATTTGCATCTCTGGTCTTCAGAATACCATGCTTTTGGTTTCCTTGGAAGTAAAACAAGAAGAAACAAATAACATTAATATTTTGACAACCAAAAGAGTGTTTGTGAGTCATAACAGAAAAAGGAACTTATTTCATTATGGCACCAACTAAAGGTATGAAGAAAATTTATAATCTGGTAGTCTCTAAAGGATTATTATAGCCAAAAAATATTTCATGATTAAATCTGCACTCAGAAAAACAAAAGTTAGGGCTGATTTAGAATCAATTTTCTTTTAAAACAATTTCTATTTTTCTCTCTAACTCTCCTTTTCTGTTAAATAGAAATAGTAAGACCAATTTTTGTGCAAAATAAGTTTTAAGCTTATTATACTTGGCCTTCTTATTCACATAAAGTGCAGCAAGAATTGCCTATACAGGCTCCTCTTAAGTTGCCGGATCTTTACCTAAAAATATGTTATTTTAGTCAAAGTCTTGGTGAAATAACTAGTGTCTCCAATTATCCTGTTCTAAAAGACTCATTAAACTTATGCACATAACTATATTGTCATACAACCACAATCCAAATTTTGGAGAACTCAGAGAGAAAAGTAAATTTGCTTACAAAAACATTGTTCATTCAACTGCTCTAAACTATAAATAACTTACATGAAAAAAGAAATTTTGACCCTTCTTTAACAAGAGCAGCAGTGTTAAAAACAAGACGTTGTTCACTTTGGAATTGCCATTCACAAGCCAAACAGCTCATGAGAGCTGTCTATCAGGCACTGTAGAATTCAGCAGCTCCTCACATAGTTAGAATCAGTCCTAGGGAAGAAAGAGGCCCCCTGCTCATGAGTATCTCCTCCTTGTATTCCCAGGTTGCAAAAACCTATGTAAACCATTTCTGTTTCATCATGGAATCATTTTAGGTACTATGGTTACAGGACAGGGTTCCTGATCCAGACCCCAAGAGAGGGTTCTTATATCTCACACAAGAAAGAATTCTGGGCAAGTCCTCAGTGCAAAGCAAAAGCAAGTTCATTAAGGAAGTAAAGTGGTGAATGAACAGCTACTTCATAGGCAGAGTAGGACATTCCCAAAACTAAGAGAAGGAATGCGTCCACCCTAGGTACAATGCTTGTATGTATGGGGAGATATGCTCTGCTACAAGGGTTTGTGACAAAGGGTTAACTTTCTTAATTACTATATTTTTCCAGAATCAATATTATTATCTTTAAAACAAAATTAGGAATCCCTTTGTTGTCCAGATATCAAGATATCTGGACACTCCCAAGTTTGGATCTGTTTAGTAAACATTATTAATTTGTTCCCTTGACCATAAACATCTTGACACTAGGAATGCCTAACTTTCTGTGAATGCAGCCCAGCAAGTCCCAGCCTCATTTTCCTAGCCCTCATTCAAAATGCAGTCGCTCTGTTTCAAATGTCTCTGACACTAGCATTTCCATTAGCACAGGTAGTTTCAGTTAACTTCCCATAACAAGGCTGTAAATGCCCCTCATGTGGAAATTCTCTGGTCCAGTAGTTGTTATTGGGAAGTACTCGCAGTCTTCTGCCATAAGCCCCAATAAATGCTCCAAAAAGGCTGATGAAGTGGAGGATTTTTTACTTACTAGCATTCTAGCTTCTATCTTGTATTTTGTGGGCCCAGGAAGTCTTACTAGTTCCAAATTAGTGTATCCGATTAACATTTCACAAAGAGCAGATTTACATGCCTTCAGTTTTATGGTACTAGATAGGGGAAATATCCCCCAGTTGGATACAGTACCCATTTTCATAAGTCATTCAGGTAAAGAAAAAACAACTACCTTACATAAAGTCCTAAATATCTCAAATCTCATAATTCTATTAACCTGTACATTTTTAATGTTCTGCTCTCAGGAGCTTTTCTTTCTACATCCAGACCATTTTATCTTTTTGAGAAAAAAGATAAAAAAGGTTTGTGTTTCCAGCAGGGAGTTTAGCCAAGGGAATCAGGCTCTTTTGTCAATTTTTGTCTTAATTTGCCTCAACATTGCTGCAGGCAGTGTCAGCTTTCTCATGATAATCTTTGCCTTTTGATTTGTTGGGTTTTTTTATTTGTTTGTTTGTTTTTTGTTTCTTTAATTTTCCAATCTGGAGCAAATAGTGAATAACCGCCCTAAAATTTCTATCATTCTTCTGGTTGAGTCTTTTGACTTCCTTTTTCTTTTTCATTTTATTTTGTTGTTGTTGTTAATTACCCCAATGTTTTATTAAGTATCTGTAAGACCCATGAGGGACAGGAAATTTGATAAGGTTTCTGTGGGAGAGATGCCCATGTAAAAGGGGCCCCAATTAATGCTCAAATTACTATAGGCATATTTGGAGGGAGAATATCGTGGTCATCATAAAGCCAGTCCCACATGGCTTGCATATGAAGCACATCAACTGCCTCATCTGGGGTGCTCCACATGGTATTTTATAGGAAGAGTTGGGCAGTACCCTTCTCAGGATAAACAGACCTTATCATCTTGTTTATCCAGCCCCCTAGGCTGGTTGTTCTCTCAGGACTAATCTCCTGTGTATCTGGATCACATATACTCATCAGTGATTGTTTGATAGTGAGCTGTGGGTCCTGCATCAGTCCAAACAAGCTCTTTCATTCTGTAGCAATTAAAATAAAGAATTTTGTCTTTAAAGGGGTTATTTTTATAATCCATTATAGGAAAGGGTTGTCAGGAAACTGATGATACCAATCTACAAAATGGAGCAATTCCTTTACATTATACCCTCTGAGTTTAATGGTTACTTGGATTTGTCCTATCCCCACATTGACTATCTTCTTGGTAACCAAAGGTTTCAGAAGTAACTTTTATTGCCCTAGCTTAATTTTTCTTTTTATTCATTTAGTTTTATTTGTATAATTTTTCCTTAATTTAAAATGACTCTTAGGTAGCCTCTTAATTTAAAAACAACAAAAAAAAAACATTTTATTTAGCAAAAAACACATCCTTGTGTTTTAGAAACTTTATCAAAAACTCCTTTTATGGTCCTACTCTCTTAACGGTTGGTAATCCAAATTGGCCGGGGTAGGGGTGGGGTGGGCGGAGTTTACTTAATTTAATATAAGATGATGTCTTAGTCCATTCTCACATTGCTATAAAGAACTACCTGAGACTGGGTAATTTATAAATAAAATAAGTTCAATTGACTCACAGTTCCACAGGCTTAACAGAAAACATAAGTGGGACGCCACAGGAAATTTACAATTATGGCAGAAAGTGAAGAAGAAACAAGCATGTCTTACCATGACACAGAAGGAGAGAGCAAAGGGGGATGTGCCACATACTTTTAAATTATCAAATCTCATGAGAACTCACTCACTATCATGAGAACATCAAGAGGAAGTCCACCTGCATGATTCAATCACATCCCACCAGGCCCCTTCTCCAACACTTGGGGATTACAATTAGAGATGAGATTTGGGTGGGGACACAGAGCCAAACCATGTCAGGAGATGTTACAATTTTAAACTATTGCAGAGAATTTTAAGATTAAATTTACCAAATTAATCTTACAAAAGATTCACAGTCATGTGAATTAAAAGGCACCTGAGCTAGCTTCCATCAGTCTGATAAGCCCTTACTTTTCTTTAAGTCAAATGAATGAAACTCTTCTATATACTTTAATAGTGAAATATCACTTCTACATAACACAAATAAATATAGATATAACAGACATGCAGACGAAAGCAGATCCAAAAGATTTTCATGTGCTTGTTTTAAAAAATGTCCTCCTTTACTTTGTATTATTAATTAAATAACATGTTACCAAAAAGTTGAAGGAGAGGGTTAACATCGTAGGCTTTCTAAAAAGAGAGAAGCTGAAACAGCAGAGTTCAGCTTCTGAGATATCAATCTGCATAATTAAAACAATAATAACAGATTGTAGAATTTAAAAATTAAAACTTTCTTGCATTAAGAGTAGCTCAGTATTTTTAAATAAAATCTTGTTTTAACCAATTCTTTAGTTTTGTATGATAGCATTTTTAATACTAAAGTCCAGTTTTTCAGAAAAGCTGTTTATTTTAACTTCCTTTAATTATAGCCAATTAGTCACATAATATGTTTGTAAATTCCTTTTTAACTAACCTTATTATGACTTAGACCAGTCACAACATGCTTGGACTTTCTGGTTTATCCTAAAAATCCCTCTTTCTTGAACAACCCAATCATTTTATTTTAGGACAAAAATTCACATTACAAGAATCTTTCTCATATAATTTACACTTCTTTTAAGTTTTCTTACTAAAAATGCCTCTTTCTAAAACTTTCCTTGCATCCCTCATATTTCCGGGTTTTCTTACCTTATTTTACACATAACCTTTAAATAAGTTTTGAATTAGATAAAAATCACTCTCCTTTTAACAAGAACACACTATTTTTAGAAAGAAACGTTTTCCACAATATAGCTTTTTAAATTGGAAAATACCCATACATTTAATGAAATACCTATTATTTAATTTAATATAACTTTAGTTTCTAAATTATGACATTTGTCTATGAGTATTTTTCCCATTACATTTACCTTATTTGTTTAGATAGTTTACCTGATTATTTGTGAAAACTATGACTGTCATCACTTAAAGCTATTTCCCTGCCAACCATATTACAGCCTGTGTGTTTCAGGTGTTTACCTAATTAAGAATCTTAAGGTTAAATATACAATTATTTTACAAATAATTTACGATTTCACTGTTTTCATTAAATAAATATTAATGTCTTATTTATCAAAAATTACCTGAGCAAAGAGCATTCTGTTTTAGCCTAGTTTTATAGTTTAATAACCTTTATGCCAAATTTTGACACTTTATAGTATTTGGCAGGGATAACTGTGAAACCTCTTGATCAATAAATGCAAGCAAAAATATATGCTGACAATTATTAAGACATTTCTAACATTATTTTACCAATAATTTTAAAGTTAGCTTATTAAAGATCCGAAGTCATGTGAACTTGAAAAACATTTGGGATTATTATTTAATTTATGAGTACTCTTTAAGCCAAATTTGGCAACTTCTGGCCAAAAACACATAACAAAATACATATATATACACATAAACACACATATACAAACTCGTACAAAGATTCTATAGATTTTACTTCAGAAATCTAACCACAAGCTACTAATACAAATTTGTTGGTGTGCAAAAACAATAACAAAAATAAATGATGGAATGCAAACTGATTTTTATCTCAGTAAAAATGTAACAGCAGACTTAAAGCAGGCAGAAAAGAAAGCAAAGAGATAGAGAGCTGAGGAACTTTACACTTGCAGGTCAACTTCTTGTAACTGAATTTGCCTTGACATAATTGTGCACAAAGAGAACATAATATGATTATTTTACACAAACACTTGCAAGTAGAGGCAACATAAAACCAATGGAGTGCCTGAGAGGGAGTAATTCTTCTTATTTTCTCTCATTCTTAGATTATTTGTCTCCCTTTTTTGTTTGTTTGTTTGTTGTTCAAGGAGGAACTGAGCTCCTTGGTTTAGTGGGGTAAGTGTGGCCTATGGTTTAGTGAGGTAAGTGTGCTGGTGTGGGTGGAACTCCACAGTGTATCTCCTTTGAGCTTTTCCTGCCCTCTTATGTGCCTAGTACTTCAGGGAGGGCTCAATGTGCAAAGTGACCAGCTCCTATATCCGTTTCCTGGATGAGTCTTTTAAAACTAAATTTTTGGGGGCATTCCCTGTTGGGTTGCTGCACGTTGTGGGGGATCAACCGTGCAGACACTCCGACTTGGCCACCAGTCACCCAGGGGTGCCACCTTTCCACTGAGAACAAATGCCTTATCTCTTCAGAGCTGAGAAAACTCAGACTGTGATTCATTTATCAAAAGGACAGTTCAGTTTCTCATGCAAATGCACAGACAAGCCAATCAAGATTAATTTTTAGAGGAAAGGCAATGGAGAATACTCTTTAGAATGTGCCTCTGAATTAGAATTAGGTTCCTAAACAACTTCCTAGAAGGAGAAAAAACAGCTAAGACCACTATCTGTAAACTGCCTTAGGCCACCTTTAACTCTGTACCTCTCATTCGCCATTACACACGCCAAGGTCAAATCCTCTCACAGTACGAGGTAATCTCTGGCATTCCACAAAGCCGAAGAGGTCAAGTAATGCAATACAGAAAAGTAGAGCTTTAGACACAACCTGTCTATGACTCTTGAAGCTCCAAAATAAAATGGAATCCCCACAAATTAGGTGAGTGGCACCTTTGTTCTGAGTTTTTAAAGGGATTTGAGCCATTAGAAGCCTTCCTTTGATTTTTTCTTGGTACAAGAGATGGTAAACTAGGAAGAAGTAATGAAAGAACAATTGTCTGTTTAAGACAGGAAGCAAGGCAGAAATCAAGCGCACATTTTTTTTTCTTTCTTTTTATTTTTGCTTTGTTTTTGTTTTTCTTCTCTTGCAGCTGTGAAGAATTTTAGTCAATTCAGAGAGGAATTGTTCCCCATAATTTGAAAACCTCATTTGGATTTGACCAAGTCAGATAAAGCTGATCAAATCTGATGGGAGAAAGACTGGAAAAAACAAAACAAAACAAAGTAGATAACCAAACAGTATGATTACTGAGCGCTCTAATGGTAAGGAGAAATAAAAACTAGCTAATTGTTAATTGTAACTTTAGCCAAGAAAAAACTCCAATTCAGCTACTCATCTAGGAATGGGTCTCAGGCTAAAGCCTGCTCTCTACCATCCTAGAAGAAAGAAAAAACTCAAACTTGTCTTCCCTGTTGGAAGTGAGCTCAAACTCCAGAAAATAGTTATCTGTCTTCCATCATCATCGAAGCCTGAAAACCTCCCTTCTTGGAAGCAAGTAAAACTTCAGAAGAGGAGTTGTACAGAAAAATAAACTTTAGATCTCAACCAAATTTGTGGACATCATGAATTCTTTGGAGTGAGGGGAGCTCCCAGGCCTTAGCAAATTGTCCTATTGGTTTGAGTCATAAAGATAGATCAAGCTGGCTGGGCGTGGTGGCTCAAGCCTATAATCCTAGCACTTTGGGAGGCCGAGACGGGTGGATCACGAGGTCAGGAGATCGAGACCATCCTGGCTAACACGGTGAAAACCCGTCTTTACTAAAAAATACAAAAAAACTAGCCGGGTGAGGTGGCGGGCGCCTGTAGTCCCAGCTACTCGGGAGGCTGAGGCAGGAGAATAGTGTGAACCCGGGAGGCGGAGCTTGCAGTGAGCTGAGATCCGGCCACTGAGCTCCAGCCCAGGCGACAGAGCAAGACTCCGTCTCAAAAAAAAAAAAAAAAAAAAAAAAAAAAGATAGATCAAGCTGTTACAAACATCAATAGAAGATTTTTCAAAGATCAGGGCCACCTCCACTCAGTGTCCCTTTGTAGTCACCAATGTGTAAATCGAAAAATATCTGAGACAAGTCTCAATCAATTAAAAAATTTATTTTGCTAAGGTTAAGAATGCACCTACGATGCACCCTCAGAGGTCCTGATGACATGTTCCCAATGTGGTTGGGTACAACTTGCTCTTATACATTTTATGGAGACATAATACATCAATCAATAAATCTTGCAAAGTAAGATTTACATTGGTTTGTTCTGGAAATGTGGGACAACTTGAAGTGGGGGTTGCTTCCAGATCATAGGTAGATATATTTTTAAGTTCTCGCACTGCTATTAAGAATTATCTAAGACTGGGTAATTTATAAAGAAAAGAGGTTTAACTGGCTCATGATTCCACAAGCTACACAGACTTCTGCTTCTGGGGAGGCCTCAGGAAACTTTCAATCATGGCAGAAGGCAAAGGGGAAGTAGGCATGTCTTACATGGCCAGAGCGGGAGGAAGAGATTGAAGCAGGAGGTGCTACACACTTTTAAACCACCAGATCTCGTAAGAACTCACTCACTATCATGAGAACAAGGGGGAATTCCTCCCCATAATCCAATCACTTCCTACTATGCCCCCACTCCAACACTGGGGATTACAATTCAATATGAGATTTGGGTGGGGACACAAATCCAAACCATATCAGTAAACATAAACATATTCTGATTGGCAACTGGTTGAGAGTTATGATCTATAAAAAATAATTTCTGGGTTATGATAAGGGGTTGTGGAGACCCAGGTTTTATCATCCTACTGAAGCCTCCAAGTAGCAGGCTTTACAGAGAATAGACTGTAAATGTTTCTTATCAGACTTAAGGTCTCTGTTAATGTTAATGCTGGAGGGGTCTAATGAGGCCTGTCCAAACCGTACTTTCAGTCATGACCTAAACCACTCTTTCAGATTAAATTTTAGGGTGGTCTGGCTATGGAAGGAATCCATTTAGATGGTTGGGGGGGGGCCTTCAATTTTTATTTTTGGTTTACAAAATCCAATATGACAATGTGTACAAAGAATTATGTACACTAAACAAGTTGAATGTGTTTAAGATATACAATGTTGACTCAGCATTCAAAAATCAATCGATATAATCCACTACATCATTAGGCTTAAAAAAGGAAAAAAACGATCATATCAATTGACAATTTTTGTACAAAAATTATTGTACAAAATTCAGCGCTAATTTGTAATAACAACACCCAACAAACTACAAATAGGAGTTTCTTAATTTGATAAAGAACATCTACAAAACACCTACCTAACTCTACATAATCCATTAAAGAAAATATTGATATCCTGATTTTAGTAAAATTGAATACTACTCTGTATAGGCACTGACACAAGACTAAAAAGATAAGCCAAAGAATAAGAGGGGATATTTATAAAACATGTATCTAAATAAGGACCGATATCCAAAGTGTACACAGATTGTAAAAATTCAATAAAAGTAAAAAGCAATTAAAAAGTTAGCAAAAGTTCTGAACAGACACCTCATCAAAGAAGATTTACAGATGGCAAATACTCATAAGAAAAGACATTCAGTATCAAATGTCATTAGAGAATTGCAAATTAAAACAGCATTGAGACCCCCACTACATATCTATTAGCATAGCTAAACTTTAATATACTGACGATACCAAATTCTTGTGAGGATGTAGAACAACAGAAATGTTCACTCATTACTGGTGAATGCAAAATAATAGTCATTTAGGACGACAGCTTGGCAGCTTCTTACAAAACAAATCATAGTCTTAGCATATGATCCAGCAATTGTACTCCTTGGTATTTACCCAAATGAACTGAAAACTTATGTCATCATAAAATCCTGCAAATGAATGTTTATAAATTCATAATTCATAATTTTGTTTACAAGTGCCAAAAATTGGAAGCAAACTGCTCTTCAATTGGTGAATGTTGAAACCAACTGTTGTATATCCATACAAAATTACTTACAGATATAAAAAAATGAGCTATTCAGTCATGAAAACACATGGAGGAACCTTAAGCACATATTGCTATATGAAATAAGACAATGTGAAAAAGGCATATACTGTATGATTCCAAATATAAGACCTCATGTCAAAGGTAAAAGCACAGGGGTAGAAAAAAATCAGTAGGTACCAGGAGTTCAGCAAAAGAGTAGAAGAATAAGTGAAGCACAGGGTTTTTAGGCAAAAGAAACTATTCTGTATGATACTGTAATAGAGGATACATTGCATTATGCATTTACTAAGACCCACACAAGTACACAACTTAAAGATAGGATTCTAATGAAAACTATGGACTTCAGTAAATAATGATGTTTTAATGTTGATTCACCAGTTGTAACAAATGCACCATACTAATGTGTACAGCTAACCAAAGTCAGAAGAAACATACAGCCAGTCCAGTCCAGAGAATCTGAGTTCAGCAAATGTGTACATGCGTGTGTGTGTGCGCGTTTTAAGCCACTAACATTGGAGTGGTTTGTTATGCAACTATTGATAACTGTGGCACAATGAATCATCTCTTAGGTCATAAACATTGATGTATGAAGTTTGTTCTGACAAAGAATCCCTTTAATAGAATATGTAATAAAACTATAAAACTAAATAAATGATGTAATCAAATTTGAGATGGAAAATAAAACTTTGGCTCGGTGCAGTGTCTCATTCCTATAATCCCAGCACTTTGGAAAGCTGAAACAGGAGGATCCCTTGAGACCAAGAGATGGAGACCAGCCCAGGCAACATGGTGCAACCCTGACTCTATTAAAAATAGAAAAATTAGGCCGGGCGCGGTGGCTCAAGCCTGTAATCCCAGCACTTTGGGAGGCCGAGACGGGCGGATCACGAGGTCAGGAGATGGAGACCATCCTGGCTAACACCGTGAAACCCCGTCTCTACTAAAAAATACAAAAAAACTAGCCGGGCGAGGTGGCGGGCGCCTGTAGTCCCAGCTACTCGGGAGGCTGAGGCAGGAGAATGGCGTAAACACGGGAGGCGGAGCTTGCAGTGAGCTGAGATCAGGCCACTGCACTCCAGCCTGGGTGACAGAGCGAGACTCCGTCTAAAAAAAAAAAAAAAAAAATAGAAAAATTAGCTGTGCGTGGTTGCATGCGCCTATAGTCCCAGCTACGCAATAGACTGAGGTGGGAGGTTAACCTGAACCCAAGGAAATTGAGCCTGAAGTGGCCCATGCCATTGAACTCCAGCCTAGAGAACAGAGTGAAACCCTGTAGGGGAAGGGAAGGGAGAGGAGGGAAGGGGAAGGGAAGGGAGGGGAGGGGAGGGAAGGGGAGGGGAGGGGAAGGAAAGGGAGGGGAGGGGGAGGGGAGGGGAGGGGAGCAGAGGAGAAGGAAAGGGAAGGGAAGGGAACTGAGGGGAGGGGAGGGAAGGGAAGGGAAGGGAAGGGAACTGAGGGGAGGGGAGGGGAGGGGAGGGGAGGGAAGGGAAGGGAAGGGAAGGGAAGGGAAGGGAAGGGAAGGGAAGGGACAAAAGAAAAAGAAAAAGAAAAGAAGAAAGGAAAACTGCAACCCCATGTGAAAGAATTTTACAAAGTCTGGGTCTGTTTGAATGAGAAAATCATTGCTCATGACACTATATTGACAATGATTTTTGTGCAATGCCTTTAAACATCTTACAGTAATAGTTTAGTTATCTTCATTCCCAAATATAGTTAGAAAAATGTGAGATATTTGTGGCATAGGGAAAAAAGAAACAGCAACAGCCCTTAAGGATGTGAGCATCTAAAAAAGAGTTGAACAAATGTATAGGTGTGTACAATACAATGTAGTATGACAAACATTATAAAGAGATAAACCTAGGTAAAACCAGACGCATTAAAGATTAGTATTTAATCTAACAGTTAGAACATAGTCTGGTGAACCCGGGTGGCATGGCATCCTAGATGGTGGGATGTGTGTGCTGGAATTAGGGCTGTTAGAGCATGACACAAAATTGTCATCTTCAAATGCTTTACTCTGACTCTACCAGGGAAGTCAAGGTGAAGAGGGACAAAAGGTAAGATTGGAGAATAGAGGCCAGTTCATAAAGAGCCTTCGGTGGCATACTAAGGACCTCAGATCTTATCTTGAACTGACCGGAAAGCTATTAAGGATTTTAAGGAAGAAGTTACTTCATCAGATTATGTCTTTCAGAAAGATCGCTGTATATAGTAATGTGAAGATTGTATCAGAGCCAGAAAATGAGTTAGAAGATATTTTTGAAGTCCAGGCTAGACACCCTCTAAGGCAGGGAGGGTCATGTTTTCTGAAGAATAAGGAAAAGTGGAATAAAATCAATGAGAAAGATTTAAAACCTCAAGCCCATTTAGATACAAAACATAGGGAGGTAGATTCAAAGAATACAAGGGAAAGCATAGAATTTAATTAGGTTTTAAGCTTGTTATAAGATATGTTACATCAGAAGTATCTAAAAGACATTCAAATATAGAACAATATTACAAAGAATGAAAAAGTGAATAAATGAATAAGATGCCTAGCAGTTTAGCAGATGATTCCACAGAATGTTCTAGGCCTCAAAAAAAAATTTTGGTTGTTATTAACCTATTAGCAGCATTTCAATTAGTTGAAATAGGAGAAATTATCAAGGAAGATTCTTAAGTGCTCACTATGTCCCAGGTACTATTTTAACTGCATATATATGTATTTTCTCATTTAATTATTTTGGCAAATTCTACAGTTTTACACATGAAGAAACTGAACGATGAAGCTGATACTTACATAGACAAAAGTCTTGAAATATTGTGTTTCCTCTTTTCATATCTAAATTAATTTAGCTTTCTGAATCTAATAAAATCATTATAATCACGGGATCTTTGGTGTGGGCTTCGATTCTTGGAGGATTTTGTATCATCTGATAAAACAATCAATTTATAAGAATTGTGAAACTGAAAAAATATTTGGACCTGGAAGTCATTGTCAATGAGAAGTGTGTCATTCTTTGTTTTACTGTATTTTATTAATAATAAGATTTCGGGCCAGGAGCAGTGGTTCATGCCTATATTCTGAACACTTTGAGAGGCCAAGGTAGGAGGATTGTTCAAGATCAGCCTGTGCAACAAATCGAGATCCCATCTCTCAAAAAAAAAAAAAAAAAAAGAAACCCCAAAACAATTAGGTGAGTGTGGTGACATGTTCCTATGGTCCCAGCTACTTGGGATGCAGAGGCAGAAGGATTGCTTGAGTCCAGGAGTTGGAGGCTGCAGTGAGCTATGATCACACCACTGCACTCCAGCCTGAGTGACAGAGCAAGACCCTGTCTCAATAATAAAAATAAGAATATTCTGCTCACAAATTTTTAACATATATTTTCACACATAAGATACAGAAATTGAGAGATATGTAAATAAATTTTAACATGGTGCTACTAGTTGTTTGTATTTTCTATTATTGTTATAATCTCTAAGAGACTAAGGATTATAATTACTGTCGCTTAACTCATTTGATTCATCATACATGTATAGTCTCACAGATATGAGTTTTCTTTCAAAGACAGAATTACCACATGGTAACAGAGAAGAAAATGCTATAGTCCAGTGATTCTCAACTGGGAGTGATGTTACCTGAGAGAAGACATTTATCAATGCCTGGAGGCTATTCCGATTTTCATGACTGGGGGATTGTCATGTACTACTGATATCTAGTGGGTAGAATCCAGGGATGTTTCCAAACATCCTAAGTGCACAGGACAGCTCCCCACAACAAAGAATTATCCCATCCAAAATGTCAATAATGTTGCTGTTCAGAAATGCTACTGCAACTCAGGGTTTAATTTGGAAACAGTTTGAATACATGTTCAATTCAAAATAAATAACTGACTGCTATCAGAAAACTCTTCAGCCAGAAAACATAGTTACTATTGAAAGTTTATTTAATCATTTGTAAATTATACCACAATTAAAGAGAAAAAAATCATTAAAACCAATAAAATAAGCCATCTAATAATACCCTAAGTAGTGAAAATAGTTTCTGTCTATATCAAATATCATTTTATTATGTTTTTAAATCAGAATTTTTTTTGCCAGACATGGTGGCTCACACCTGCAATTGTAGCCATTTGGGAGGGTAGGCAGGAAGATATTTTGAGGTTGGAAGTTTGAGACCAGCCTGGACAATATAGCAAGACTCCATCTCTATTTAGGAAAAAGAAAAAAAAAAAGTAAATTTTAGTTAAAAGTAAGTTTGAAGAAGAAGTCAGGAAATAATATTTTGTTTTATTAAGAAATAAAATGATCATGAAGAACTGAAATTCAGTGAGTAGAACACCAAGTATATAAAGATTAATTGCAATAAATATAAATTGATAAAGTTATTATATTAAGAAAATTTCATTTTGGTTTTTCTTCCATAGAGTCCATGCCAGTTAGAATCTATCTCCTCTTCTGTCAGTCTCCTTGACATGTCTCAGAGAAACCACAATTTTGCAGAAAACCACCATTACTTTTGTTTAAATTGTGTGCTTATCTGCAGTTTGCAAATGATGTGGACATGAGCAGACAATGTTTGTTTGTGCTTAGTTATTGGATCATCCTCAGTGGTTGTGAAACACTATCCCTGGCATAGAAGCCTTGAATTGAGGGAATGATTGCTGCCTCAAAAGGAGGTCCACAGTGTGAAGTTTAAGTGTATGTGGCTTTTCAGACAGGTCCATTGCAGCATAACAATGAAAGAGTATAGATGCCAAGATTGGGAGAGTAGAGCAGAGGAACAATATCCACACAACAGAATTCAATGACTTATTTCTAATCTTCTATATCCTTTGGATTAAATGCAAAACTGCAAATATTAGCATCTTGTAAATATATTTTTAAAGACTAAATTATGATCATATTAAAATGTTATTTTCTTATCTATCTGCTTCTCTATAATATCATTTTGTTTTTAACCACACATTTGAGAACCCCTGCAATTACTTCCAGAGTCATTTTTCTATTATGGTAAATAGAAAACATTCTTCCTCCTAGGTCTCTGCTTGTTATATTAATTAAGTCTTCATCAGTGTTATAAGATAGAAAGAGAAGTTTACAAGACCAAAGAAACACACAGCCACTTCCATTTTTTTGTCACAGTGGAAATAAGATAATCTCATTTAAAATGACTTGGCTAGAAAAAATGAATCAAAATAAATCAAAATATTATAGTCTTTTCAAGTGATGCATTTTTTTTTTTTTTTTTTTTTTTTTTTTTTTTTTTTTTTTTTTTTTTACAGGGTCTTACTCCGTCACCCAAGTTGGAGTGTTGTGGTGTGATCATAGCTCACTGCAGCCTCCAACTCCCAGGCTCAAGCGATCCTCCTTCCTCAGTCTCCCAAGTAACTGAGACTATAGGATCATGCCACTGCAACCGGCTGATTTTTTTTTAAGTACATACTAGGTCTCACTATGTTGCCCAGGTTGACCTCAAACTCCAGAGCTCAAGAGATCCTCCTGTTTCAGCCTCCCAAAATGTTGGTATATAGATGTGAGCTGCCACACCCAGCTTACATCAGTTTTGAGTTAAACTTATCTCTACATTCTAAAGTAGTGAGACAATAATTAAGTACTTCCTTAATGGTTAATATTATGCAGTATTCTATATAATCTGTTCCAAACATTTTTGTTGTATTTTTGGGTCCTTGAAGTCAAATCATGTACTCTTATTAGTGTTAGTATAGGGTTGGCTCATAATACTTGAGTTTGAATCTATCGATTCATTGCTTAGCAAGATAAAAACCAGAACGGGAGGCCAGTAGAACACAACTTACTTGTTCAGCATCGGTGCTTAATTTCATAGTTATGTTCCTAAAAGTGTGTATTTTAAATGAGGACCCAAGGACTTTGAAGTTTGAAGAAGCAAGCATTCATAAAATAGCTTGGCTTTTATTGCCAAGCTTTGGGAAATGTTGAATATTCATCTCAGTAGTCCTTCCGGTCCCTTGCAAGGCTAGGGCTATATACTAGAGTCTGAGGGCATCAAAACTGACCTTTGACCAAAAAAAAAAAAAAAAAAAAATTGTCGTAACATCCCATTGTTAACGTAATAATGTTTTCCTCCTTCCATAATAAATACAATCCTAACACACAGGTTAAAATTTGAAGAAGCTAAAATAATTGTCTATAATAAATATCTGTGCTATGTTCAATTTTATTTACTAAGTTAGATTTTGTTTTTTAAAAATGAGCAGCTTTGGATGGACATGGTGGCTCATGCCTATAATCCCAGCACTTTGGGAGGCTGAGGCAGGTGGATCACTTGAGGTCAGGAGTTCCAGATCAGCCTGGCCAACATGGTGAAACCCCATCTCTACTAAAAATGCAAAAATTAGCCGGGTGTGGTGGTGGTCGCCTGTAATCCCAGCTACTCGAGAGACTGAGGCAGGAGAATTGCTTGAATCCAGGAGGCAGAGGTTGCAGTGAGCCAAGATTGCTGAGGTCACACCATTTCATTCCAGCCTGGGTGACAAGAGTGAAACTCCATCAAAAAAAAAAAAAATTGAACATCTTTGTTCACCACAGTGAGAAGATAATTATGCTGTTGGGGGCCAGTGTTCCAGTATCACTGTTGCTTTTCTAATTGTCTCCATTACCTTTGTTTTTCAGTTTTTCCTCTTGTTTCCTCCAATCCTAACAGTAATATTAGGATCCTGGATATTTAGGCACTGAACTACTGGGAGGCAGAAAACAAAGTGGAGAATAATACATGGACTATATTATTATTTTAGAAAACAACAGAGTTTTAAAATCTTTGAAAATACATCTATATCAATATCTATTTATTTTTCTCTACAGAACTGGCCTTTCCCATCATCTCGATTTTCTTGCTGTCAAATTTCTTAAAGCTCAAATGTTGGAAGGATTAAATCAGGTTTCTTTAGTAGTTTCATTTTTTAAAGAATCAAATTAAAAGTCAAATTTGTTATGACTATAGAGAACAGCAGACTTACTTGAAACAACAAAGATATTGTTTAGAAAACTTTGATATGAATTTTATTCATATAATTATCACAAAGTCCTACAGATAACTGGTATCTTAGTTGTCTTATAATGTAATTGCTTTACTGTTTGTGTAGAAATTATAGATGTAACCACAGTTTATTTCTGGCTTCATTATAGAGTTTAAAAGGCCAGTTATATGTACAAAATCTTAACTTCATGATCTACATAAAGTTTTCTAATAAACGTATCTGGTCATTTTTAACCATCCAGTGTCTTCTGTTGTTTATAAATAACAAACTAACCAAACAGATTTTTCCAAGGACAAATATTGCCTCAAGAAGAATTTAGCCATCATGAGTCAAGGAGTTAGTTTTTGAACTATCTGTAGAATTTCCATTTCCGAAGGTACATTACACAAATCTCCAAGGTTACATGCTCTCCAAGGCACATTAGTAAATATCTGCAAGGTTTCCATTTTCCTGACAGAAACAATTACAAATGCCATGCAAGAATAATTTCACACAGAGAGTTGAGGCAGCTATCAGAATTCTCTTAGGTAACAGTTGCAAGTGTTTATGCTAATATTATTTTGCTTTTTCACTTTTAACTTAAAAAATCAGGTTACAGAACTCACTGAATTTCTTTTGTTGTCAGTGTACTTATGAAAAAGAGAACAAACATTAAAAAAGGTGAAAGCAAGCTTATGTTTACCTCAAAACTATATGTTTTAAAACAAAATACTGCAGTCTGTTGTCACCAGGGAACTCTTATATTCCCTATTTCATTTCAGTAATGAAGAGAAGAGTTGCCATCTGGCTGTTTCAAAGGTATAGAGTTTGTGCTTCTATATATAAATGACAGCATATGGAAAGGGAGGCTTGTAATGGAGTATGTATTCATAGAGTACTTAGAAAATTTATCCCTCTCAAAAGGTGTACTATCTGCCTCATCCAACACATTACTTCTAACTCCAGAAAATATTAGGCCAAATATGAAGTCATTTCTGTGTATTAAAAAATCCTCAAAGTTCTAGTATCATTTTAAAAAATGAGCTTATTTGACACTTTCTTTTAAAGAGAAGTAAATATGAGTGTAGTTTTATTCTCTCCCAAGACCCATTGACATTATATTGGCAGCTAAGGAGGTATTTGTATAGAAGTATAAAGAGAATAGTTGAAGAAAGCTTTTAATAGATTTTTAAAAGTCAAAGACATAATATAGAAGTAGAAAGTGATTTAACAGAGCAAGGGAAGCTACAACTAAGATAAGGAAGAGAGTGTGGTGAGAGAAAGACCATCCACCCTGGAG
Source organism: Piliocolobus tephrosceles (assembly GCF_002776525.5). Taxonomy (NCBI): domain Eukaryota; kingdom Metazoa; phylum Chordata; class Mammalia; order Primates; family Cercopithecidae; genus Piliocolobus; species Piliocolobus tephrosceles. Next base: position 44,479,486 of record NC_045434.1, on the reverse strand, counting down.
AAACCTTAAAAAAAAGTGACTATAGAACTGACAGAAGCTTCAAATATAGGTACCTGTGCACAGGTCAGATAATAAAGGCCAGTTTTTCAGAGAAATTGATATGGAAGGAAAGGATTTGAAAATCTAAATAGTGAGATCTTATCTCTCACCCTAGATGCAGAATCCATATTTTTTCCTAGTCTGTCAAACAAACTCCCTTTCTCAATTAAAAAAAAAAAAAAAAAAAAAATGAACTGTGGAAACAGATATAAGAAACAGAAGAAAAACTTGATTTTAATTAATACTCTCAGTGTAATAACACAAGAATACTTGAGATTATTTAAAAATAAATGGCCAAATGAGGTACAAAGGGACCTGTAAAGTTTAGACAAATTAAAAACATGGGAGCTGATTTCTAAAACATGCTTACAAAACTGGATTAAAAAATACAGAAACAGAATCACAGAAAAACACAGTACAAGATTATAGGGTGGATCATGGCAGATGGCATGCTGTATCAAGAAGAGAGATAACAATCGCTAAAGTTCAACTCTAAGAAGGCCACATCCATAGGAAAAGGGAGAGAGTACTACATCAAGGGAAAACCTTGTGGGACAGAAGAATCTGAACAACAGCCTTCAGCCCTAGACCTTCCCTCTGACAGGGCCTACTCAAATGAGAATGAACCACAAAATCACCTCTGGTAATATGACAAAACAAGGTTTTTTCATATCCTCAAAAAATCATACTAGCTCACCAACAATGGATCCAAACCAAGAAGAAATCCCTGATTTCTGTAACTATCCAGACTATTTATCTAGTGTGGAGGAAAAATGAATTGAAAAGACTAAAAAAATCTTCACTTATGTTTCATCTCAAGGAAAAGTACTGGAGAATATCACTCGATCACTCTGAACTAGTGCCCTGTTGTGGGTAACATTACTTTTCACTTCTTAGAAAGTTTAGATTCAATGCATTCCCTTTCCATTTACAACTGTTTAATTTCTTATTCACTGACACCTATTGTAAAATGTCTTGACTGCATAGACAGATGGAATTGAGAAAGACTGTTTCCTTAGAATTGCTCAGTAAAGAAATGCCCTTATTAACTGTATTAGTCCATTCTCACCCTGCTATAAAGAAATACCTGAGACTGGGTAATTTTTTTTTTTTTCTTTTTTGAAAAGAGGTTTAATTGACTCACAGTTACACAAACTATACAGGAAGCATCACTAAGGAGGCCTCAGGAGACTTACAACTATGACAGAAAGCAAAGAGGAAGTAGGCACCTCTTACATGGCCAGAGAAGGAGGCAGAGAGAGAAGGGGGAGGTGCTACACACTTCTAAACAACCAGATCTCATGAACACTTACTATCACGAGAACAGAATGGGAAAATCTACCCACATAACCCAATCACCTCCCACCAGGCACCTTCTCCAACACTGGGGATTAAAATTCAACATGAGCTTTGGGCAGGGACACAAATCCAAACCATAACATTGACAATCTAGAGAAATCCTTTCCCCTAGGTGGGTGCCAGATACATTCACATATACTCAAAGTAGATATAGAAAAATCAGATTTTTAAAAATATATTGGAGTAGCTAGTGACATCATCAAAGTATCTTACCCTGATTCCATGATTATCAAGGAGTGTCCAGATAAAAATGTAGCTTTCTCTGGGAACTTGAAAAAATACTGATATTGTAGTCTGCTTTATAGTGGAATATTTTATTATATTTTAATAAATTGAAATATGTGTTTGTTTATAGAAATATATGTCTTTAAATTCTTCAAATGGATATTCTAAACTATTGGATCTGTGGTTTTATGCCTGCTGTTCATGACCTCCATGGGATGTATCAACACAAAACACACGTAATACCATTAATGTGAATAGTTCTCTTTGGGAGACTAAATTAGCTTGTTGATCCAAATGTGTCTATTCTTTCTTAATAATTTATATAAAATGAATATTTATTGTACATGCACAGTGGACATAGCACTATTTTTAGTGCTTTATTTTTATTATCTAAATTTGATCATACCAGCAATCCTTACTATGACTCTTTCTTTCTGAGCCTCTCATTTGAGTAAGTTCTTTCTCAGCATGAGCAGGGCCCTTACACTATGTTATGTAGTCATAACATTTCTACAGTTGGTTAGTTTTGCATAAGTAGATTTTAACTGCCCTCTGATAAGACCATTCATTCTTTCCAACCCCAATTTTGATCTGTTAAAGTTAGCCTGTTTGCCTGGTGGCAATAGAGAGTTCTGGGCATCCTGGTGATCTAGATAAATGGAAATTGAGTTGGGTGAGTTGGGGAAGCATTTGATTTGCATTTATGTGGATAAGATACTGTTAGCTAACTAATGCAAAGTAGAGATGGCTTTCAGAAATACTCCTACTGCCCCCTGTAACAAGTTATGCAGCAGCATGAGAGAAAGACCGTGGAGCAGAGATTATAACGTCAGTGTGTCTATGACATTGGACACTGGGTATATGAGGTAGTGGAGGAGAAGCCAGATTAGAAATGTACAAAACCTAATGGTGGTTTGTGGAAAATTCTCCCAAATCTTACAGATCATATACAAACTTAATAAAGGTTTCCTATATTTCCTATAATATCAGTAATTTTCATATTACTAAGTAAAAGTTGTGAATTAAAAAAATCAGAATCATTGATAATAAAAAATTTCAATAAGCTATATCAGAAGGAAGACTAAATTGCCTTTGTATTGTCTCTATATAAAATATTGCAAGCTACTGGTTATATTAAGAACTAATAAAAATAATACAGAGGTATATGAGGTGGTCAATTTTTAAAATTCTGTTACCTTTCTGAGATGTAATAAAATGTCTATCAAGCTTTTAGAATTTATAATTTGATATATTTTCTCAAATTTATTCTATAGTTGTATTTTTGTATTCTTTTTCCTCTGAGTCAATAATAAAATAAAATATCTCAACTCATCTCTCTTTGTAAGGTAGGTATTTTTGTTGTTATTATTATTATTAGTTTAAGGATAAGAAGACTAAACTCTTAGAGCTATGGTATAATTTTCTCCATTCACAAACCAAGTGCTAGAACAAGGATTCAAGCCAAAGTCAGTCTGAATATCTTATCTGTATTCTTAGCCATTATACAGCAATACATCTCTCAATACTTGTGAGTTAATCACAATACATCACACCTAGAAATTTTCTTCCTACCCCCCGGTTTCTTTGATATTGTGCAGTATAATTCAATCCAATTAAAATAATTGCTGATTATCTATTATATATTAGACAGAGTACTAGGTTAATAAAACTGGTTAACTAGTGATATGAAACTGTATTATTCTTTATTTTCTACAAGCAACCTTTCTTACTCGATGAAGAGAATTATGAGGAGATAATATCCATGTAATATAAAAAGTATCTGATAGAGATACAAATCGTACTGGAATACCTTGGAGGTACACTTGACTTAATCTCAGAGAAGGCTTATGACAGAGGATTGAAATGCATTTAGTAAAGGATAATGGCCAGGGATTGGGATGAATTCAGTGCAAGATTCATACAGTATGTGACATTTGAACTGAATATTAAAAGACCAATAGGATACAGCAAGGTGAAGAAGAAAGAACATTATATTATAAGCAGATGAAGTATCATGTTTAAGGGCAGAGAGACATGACACGGCACATTATCCTTAAAGAACCTCAAGTAGTTTCATATTGCTGGAGTGTAAATAGCATCGGAGAAGTAATTAGAGAAAGTTATACCACCAAAGTGCCAGCTCATTGAGAGTTTTATATACCTTGGTAAACACTTGGATTTTATCTTAGTTAAAATAAATCTGGAGTTATTAAAGAATTTAAAAGAGAGGTACGGTTTAGTCTGCATTGTGATTAGCAGTAACATAGTGAAACACATGTTCAAAGTGATTTCAAGATAGAGAGAAGACCCAGACCAGAGAGAAGATTGTGGCAACTATCAAGGTGAGACAGAGAAGGTCTGGGCTATGCGTGACGGGATCATGAGGACTGATAAAAGAGGCTGGATTGAACATTAACTAAAAATGGTGGATGGGTGAGAAGCAGTTAAGACACCATGATAACTGGTATGGTTTGGTGAAAGATTAGATGATGATACTATCATTTAAGGCAGAAAAATAAGAAGGAAATCAAACATGAAAGAGAAAATGATAAGTTTACTTTTTAACTTGTTAAGTGTGAAGTGATTTTGAGATAATCTGTTAGAAGTATTAAGCAGACAATTTACTATGACCCTTGGATATAGCGATAGCTTTGAGATTCATTAGTGTCCTGGTGGCGGGTTAAACTATGTTTACAGGCTAATCTACTAAAGCAACACATAAAGTAAGAGAAAATCATCTCTGATAATAGAGACTAGTCATGGAATCAAATATAAAGGGACATCATGGATGAAAATCCAGTGACATCATAGGAAAGATTAACTCAAAAGCAAAGAGTAATCCGTGTCTCACACAAAAGAGAAACCAAGAAAAATCTAGAAGAAGGTACAAAACACAGATTTAACTGTGTTTTGTATGCCATTGCTGTCTGTAGCTAGACTGTGTTGAGTGAAGGATAGTGATTACACCAGATTCTCATGAGTGAATGAATGAATGAATGAATTGAAGGTGTAAACTCTTAATTTAAGATAGTTATTTGATGAATGAAGAGAGAAATGTATGATAGTAAACATATACATACAGTTATAGCTCAAGTATTATTTAGCAAGAACACAATATATACTTTTCACATTCCAGTCCCATCCACTGTATGTATAACCACATAGTGTAAATAAACTAGCTCACAGAGACACATACCCATAAAACTGAGGTGTGTGTACACATATATACCTGTATATAGATATGGACATATCACTCTTTTTTTTTTACTCTTCTTTCTCTCTAATTTGAACATGTTCTAACATTCTCATTTATTCTCCTCATTCTCAGTCTCATTCATTCACTCAACAATACATTTCATATGCTTATTATATGTTAGGCGATAGAGTATAGGTTCCTGGAACAATTATGTTAGCAATTATTTATCTCAGTCTGCTATATACATAATAGGGTACTAAACTCAATCTGGATAATGTAAAGCCTTCAATTTGAAAAATCAGTAAAGACAAAGCCTGAGATAACAAATCTGTGGTGAATCTTAAAACATCGATTTTTAAAAAGATATCTTTATCTTTGTATCTGTGTTTCTTTTACTGAGAAACTTTTCAAAGAGCAGCAGATACATCAGCTCATACTACATATATTTTTTCCTCTTATTTTACCTGAGAACTTTAAGTGCAACTTTTTTCATTTCAATTTTGGTCTTATGCCCAGATGTTAACTTCTGAAAGTTAAACAAATCAATACAAGTCTTTACTTGAATAGTCTACTTGGGGTCATCAGGAAAGAAATAACTAAGATAAGAGCTATCTCCTTGCCCCATGAGGAACATTTTTTTTCACTTTTACTTCTGCCTTTTCAATGTTTTATGCATTTTGTATAGAGTCTTCTTAAAAAGTCTTTCAAAGCCTAAAGCTCCTGGATTTCTTTACTTACAGTTTAACTCAGTTGGCTCCACTAGACATTAAAATTGACTGCTTCTATTTCTCTTCACTCCTCTTGTCTATTTCCCCACTCTAAGTGTTTTGACCTTGAGTTCACTTTCCAAAACACATCTGTTACAGATTAATAGTACATAAAAAATAGGTTGCAAATGTCATCGCAATCCCTTGTCACAACTGAATTTCATATTATTCTATCAAGAGTTAAATGAAAAAAATAAAATTTCAGTGTTCATAGTGAGAAGGATAATAGGTTTATCTTCCAGTGGTCTCCTGCAGAACATGTTTAAGTGAATGCATTTGTAATATGAAGCGAAACTTCATCTGTGTTCTGCATAACTGCATCTTGGCCTTAGATGATTGCACTATGGGATGTGAGAAGGAATTTTGAAATAAGCAGCCTGTTTTCTGCAGATAAGTTTATGTATCCTCCTTATCATCATGAAAAGAAGTTAAAATAATAGCTACCCTATAAACAAATTGCAAAATTTCAAATCCATTCTTGATTCTAATGGCTTTCAGTTCTGGTTCAGGATTATAGCATTGCACTATTCAAATCTTTATTGCATTAAGCTTGGGAAAACTTCTCAAATGTTCTAAGGATGATTTATAACTTGCACTATGTTTTCAAAATTCTGACGTATGCTTATTAATACTTAAACAGTCAGTATCAACACAGGTGTAGTTCTACAGAACTGCCAAAATAATCAAGACCAAAATATTAAATTTGAGAATGTGCACAAAATACATTCTCATCCAGGAGTTTTCCAACTGAATAATGATGTTACGTAGTTTTATTTAACAGTGTGGAAATGTGTGTGTGTATGTGTGTGTGTGTGTGTGTGCGCCTGACAGAGAGAGAGAGAGAGAGAGCCCAGAACTGACAGTTACCTTTCAGATGTGTCCTTAGTTTTGCTATCTCGATGTCCTAACTAGTCATGTTCATACATCCACCTGTTTCTCTGCTCACTTGTATGCTCTAGGACTGCTGTGACCTAAGACAATTTTCTTTTCTAAAAGAAAGAGTCAAAAAGAAGTTAGTGGGGCAGAAAATTGTATTAATATGGCAGTGTCCTTGACTCTGGTACCATATGATTAGTTTCCCCTTTAGATTCCTTCGTGCTCATTACCATGATTGAATTCCTATTATGTCTGATCTTTGAGATCCTGATTTCCTTACTGAGATCTGGCTCCACTATAGCCATGTTCTAGCCCTGAGTTTCCAGGTGGGAAAATGACAAGTCATTCTTTTTTACTCCCTTAATATTTGTTCTGCTGCTGGCCATCTGTACCTTGATCTCTAAGTTTTAGACCTCCTGGACCTTGAGAGATCACAGGTTATATATATTTTTTAAATGTAAAAACTAATGGAGACTTCTGTTTGGTAGCAGACATTTCAAATAAATTCAGAAATTTCCTCCATGTCATTCCTAAGCTATAGTCACATCATATCTACTTCACTACATTTGGTGATTGAGTTCATTATATTTTAAGGTGAATAATTTCTATCTTGAACAGCATTTTTTATTGTAACAAGTGTAATAACTGGATTATTTGGATGTGTCAGTTGCTATATTAAATAGTCACATGTTGGGTATTTTCATCCATTGTCAACTTTTACATGCATACTACGAAATACATTGACATGCACATGAAATCCATCTATACTGGGACTGCTTATGTGTATGATATACTGGAAACTTTGATACATGCTAGATTTTGGGGGAGAAAAATGAATGTGGCATCATGTTATATGGCTAGAGGTTGTAAAGGAGTCAACTGAGGTAATCAGTTGCAGGACCTGATTGATGGTCAAAGAGCATGATGCTTGGTACAGCATGAGACTGTAGTAAAACTGCCCTGACATAGCCTTGGGGCATTGACCATTTACCCTGGTGTTACCAGAGATTAGTGTTACCAAGACCCATGCAACTATAATAAGAATTCATATTCCAAAGAACAGGTTTGAAAAAGGATATTGTATCCTGAATTGACCAGAGAAAACATTTTGAAGTCCAGGGCAGTGCTACACCAATACACAGGCAACTCAAGTGTAATATCGGACACATAGCTTATTAGTTATTTAAAACTAAAATAGCACAGGCAGATGTCTTAATAATGTCAGCCACTGAGTTATGTACTTGCCTCTGATGGGTAACTAAAAAGAATAGAGCAGCCAACCCAGTTGTCTATCAATATAGGTAGCATTGATGTGAAATTGTCAACAGTGAAAATAAGACAACCAGCCAGAGCAGTAGCAGAAACAGTGGAACAACTTGCATGTGTATTCCTATCTACCTTACTTCCAATACTTTTTGAAATCTAAGTGAGATAGATAAAAGGGGAAAGATTGAGGTTTTAGCTCAGGGAAATGTGAATTACATATTCAGCAGATTTATGTATCAATTGCATGTATGCATTTGCACACACACATGCCATGTCATTCCTTTGCCCAAAATCTTTCAACAGGTCCCCATTTCACTTAGAGTAAAAGATGGGGTTCTTAAGCTATCCTACATGAGCTGATTGCCTTCATTCCTTATTATTCTTCCCTCATTACTACTCTCCAATCCATGTCTTTTCTCAAATGCATCTTCCTCAATGAAACCTACACTGACTTCCTCTTTTAAAACTGCGACTATTCCACACTCAGCTCTCTTAATCTCACTTTTTCTATTTGCTTTTTATTTTTACTGTCTCACTTATCATCTTCTAAAATGTTTATCATTGGTTCTCTTACTACTCCTAGATAGTTAGTTCCATGAGGACACATATCTTGGTACACTGATGTAACCTAAGGAACTAGAACAGTGTCTGGACAGACTTAAGTGTTCAGAAAAGTACTTTTTAAAAGAAATGAAGAAACTAGAGACAGTGTTGAATGATTTTTCCCTTCTTGGTGGACACTTGGGATATCATACATTTTATTAAAGTCCTTAAGTTGTGAAGGAATTAGAAACACTGGGTTTCAGCTATGGTAGTGATAACCCTTAAAAAGGAGAGGTCAGTAGTCTACTATGCAGAAATAAAATGTATAAGATCTTGTCCTTTGCAGAAATATGGACGGAGCTGGAGGTCATTTTCCTTAGCAAACTAACACAGGAACAGAAAACCAAATACCACATATTCTCACTTGTAAGTGGAAGCTACCTAATGAGAATACATAGATCCAAAAAAGGGAACAACAGACACTGGAGCCTACTAGTTGGTGGAAGGTAGGAGGAGGGAGAGGATCAGAAAAAGTAACTATCAAGTACTATGCTTAGTACCTGGTTGATTAAATGATCTGCAAACCAAACCTCCATGATACAAGTTTACCTATATAACAAATCTACATATGTACCCTTCACCCTAAAATAAAAGTTAAAAAAAAAGAGGTCAGAAATCCCTGAGCAAGTACATGGTTGTTCCCAGACAGCAGAAGGTATGGGAAGCAAAAGTGCTTTAGGAAGAAAAAAGGCATTCAAGGAAATCTGAAAGGGTGACACGGAGTATGTACAATTCACATACAATAAAATGTACTTGTCTATTGTGTTTACTGTTTGTCTCACTGCCATTAGGATAAAAACTTTATAGAGATAAGAATTTTTGTCTATTTTGTTCACTGATATATTCCAACACTGAGAAATTTGGGTACATAGTTAGGGCTCAATAATATTTGCTAAATTAAGACAAATACTGCTTTGATCATATGTATTATATTCCTGCATATTCTTTAGTTTACATTTGTGAGCACTGTAACCAAAATAAATAATCTCAAATTATAGTCATGTGTTAGAGAGAATTTTTTTTCTCTTCTGTTTTAATATTAGTGGCTTTGTTAAAAAAAAAAAACAAAAAACAAAAACCAGAAAAATGTGCAAAAGTTGCAGGAGGTTCAAACATGGATCCATACACGGTAGAATAATGTAGCAAACATGCTGACTACAAGAGCAAGGACCTTCATATTATTTCTTCCAAATTACAGAGATGTTGCATATAAAGAGAAAAGAATGAAAGGAAATCTGTCCAAAACCACGAGAAGAGAAATAATGATTATCAAGACAACCAAAAAAGATACCACTAAGACTCTATATGCAACAGCTCACCATGATTCACCACAATATATGAAAGCCCTGTTTTTCCTCCTTAAGAAACTCAGAAAAAAAGACTTTTGGACTTAAAATGTTAGCTGTTTAAAGAAAAAATCTGAGTAAAAGCAATATAGATTAGCCCTTAATTTGCTATCATTTTAGAGAAAGTAGGAACATGTACAAAAACTAGTTAAAAAAAGACTCCTCCAAATTGAGTGCCACCTAAGGAAGACAGGGAATGATGTTTTAAAATAGCATAGAGAATCCGGCTCTCACAGTTGTACTGTCATGTCAGCTTCAGGCTGAAATTCTCAGCTTCAGTTGACTCGTGAGAGGCAGGACAAAGTGAAAGAAAAGGAAAAATCTTGATATTAAGTAGTGGTGAGAAATAAGAAAATAATTATAAGGAATTATAACTCGTTTATTGCCCCGGCAACTTCATATGTTGGCTATATGACTAAGAGGCTAATTTCTAAAGAAATTATGACTATCAAGTATGTACAGGATATAATGGAGACATTATGCCAGGAATAAGAAGATACACAAGGGTCCACGGGTTGATAGTGGCCAACTGCAATTTATTTAAATATTTTATTTAGTAGAGTATGTACTATGCTAAAGAAATACATATGGACATTATTCCGAGTTAAGTTTTGTTTAGTAAAAGTAAGCGTTCACTCTGACACTCATCCCAAGCACACCACATACATAAATACAGAGAAGCATATATCCCAGTTCTAAAATGAGTGCTGTCCCAACAGGCTTCTCCAAATTTATTCACAATGTATTTCCTTGGGTGGTCCTTCAGTACTGAGGACTGGAAGGAGAGGCTGGAGAATTTGAATCTCTCCTCTGTAAATGTAATGTTAGATATAGATATATGAAACCACACACAATTTCATTCCAGATAACTCAGAGAGCAGTCCTAGAGATTGTAGTATCTTCAAGAAATAAGTTAAGTGATTTTTATTAAAGAATTGCTCATTAACACAAATAGCTCTGTGGCCTTTCAGCCACATGCTTTCTCTATCATGATAGAGTAGAGTAAATCAGGCCTTATTTAGATATAGGTAGAGAAACACATTTTTGGAAAATGAGTTAAAACAGTGCTCTGTTCATATTGCCCTAAATTACTACCAAGAGAGCCAGGATATTCAGAGCTGGATCTGAGGACTTGGAACTAAAATACTCCTATGGCTAAAGGGTCAAAGACAAGACATTATATATTTATAATAAAATTATTTATCTGCTAGAAAATAGGAGCTGTAAAGGTAAACTGAGGCTGAAGCCGAACCAGGAACGAAGACACAAGGCAAATGGCAGTGAGAATAGCCTTTATTAGGACTCTCAGGCAAGGTTCCTCGGTCCAAATGTGCAGGCTGAGGAAGTCGCGCTGAGGGAGTAGGGTAGGGGCTTTTTATAGCCTGAGAGGTAGGGAAGCCGGTTGTGCAAACAGGGCCTTGGGGGTCTTGAAACTACTAGGGCAGGAGTTGAGTAAGGGTCATGAGGAAGGGGTCTTTGGAAACTGCTAACCAAAACTGCTGTTTACGAACTTGTGGAATGCAGGTGAGCTGCAGGTCACGGGGGAGTGTGGTTGCCCAGCCGGAACCTCTGATGTATGTAAGTCTGCGGGTGTGTACAAGGGTGAAGGGAATCTTTAACAAAAGGCCTGCTACGCGGGGTAATGCCGCCATGTTGGATCTAGATTCCTGCCTAACAGGAGCCATCGATAATTCACAGTAGTATTTAAAAGGATAGTTTTAAAAATTATCTGAAGATGCTTATTATTGAGATAGTATAATAGGTTTTGATTAAAATCTCAAGGAGCATTAACAGAAAGTGTCCCAGACGCTGGCCTGTCTATATTACTGTAGTAGAGTTTGTCTAGCTATTTATCAAACTCTTTGTAAAGGAAATGGCTTCACTTTAGTCAGGAGTGGGCTGAGGTGGCCTTCCGGGGTGGCATGACTCAGCTGGTTTGGAGTGCAGGAGCACAACCCCACACATTATGTAACCACACCATGTGAGGCACATTAGCTGATCACCTGCATGAGCTCGTGCTTGGCTCAGAGCCCTTTTGTCTGTAATAATATAATGACCCTGCTAATGCTATACATACGGCTTGCTCATGTGCCGAGAGAGAGTAAAGCCATGTCAAAACTATCTGCGATTTCCTGAGTGTTTTTCCAGCTACCTGCTACTTGCCCACTGACTCCCCTCAGACCTCAGTTAGAACCTGACACTTTTTGTCTCTTGCTTCTGAGAAAGACTATCACAAAACTAGCCTACATTCTTCCCTTGCAGTTAGAAATAGCTGTGCAGCTGAGTTTCAGATAATGGAATGAGAATGGAAGTCAGGTTTGCCACTTTCAAATTTGGCCCCCCAAAAAACTATCACATGACCTTCCACATTCTTTCTGCCTATCTCATCAAAAGATGCAAAAGGTTGAGCTGAGAATGCTGACATCCAGGGCATGACAAAGCCAGAGGTAGGAAGAACACAGGTTGCCTAAATTATTGCATGGAAGATTACCCACCATGACATAGTTACACGAGCTAAAAAGTAAGCTTCTATTCATAAGAGTAAAGACAAGGCATCAACTTAAATGCCCATCAGTGGTAGACCAGATAAAGAAAAGGTGGTGCATATATACCATAGAATACTACACAGCCATAAAAAAGAATGAAATTATATTCTTTGAGCGACATGGGTACAGTTGGAGGTCATTATCCTAAGCAAATTAACATAGGAACAGAAAACCAAATATCACATGTTCTCACTTATAAGTGGGAGTTAACCATTGAGTATACACAAACATAAAGATGGAAACAATAGACGCTGAGGACTATTATAGAGTAGAGGGAAGGAAGAGGGCAAGGGCTGACAAACTGTTGGGTACTATCCTCAGGTCCTGAGTGATGGGATCATTCATACCCCAAACCTCAGCATCACCCAATATGCCCATGTGAAAACAAAACAAACCTTGGGACCTCAAAATCACTAAGCCAAAGGGAAAAGCTAAACTGGAAACTGTGCAAGGTAAACTTGCCTCACATTTTATTTCTAAATAAGCTAGTTATAAAAATAAAAAAGCTACATACCACCCTCATAATTTGCCCACAAGGAATTTCCTTGTAGGCCTCAAGATCTTTACTCTAACACAGTTATATTGAATTTCACCCTGACAATGTAAATTGATAGCTTATTTTCACAAGTGCTAGAGGGAAAGCCATCCGTCTGGTCAGCTGAGACAAAAGCATATCTAATTGTTTCCTTTGCCCTATTGCTTATGTAAAAATGCAGATTTGCTGAGCCAGAGTAAGCCATAAAAAAGACTATACCTCTATTCCCCGTTCACATGTAAATTATGTATTCAGTGAAAGGCTGGTCAAAGACTCAGAATAATGCAACCATTTGTCTCTTATTTACCTGTGACCTGGAAACCCCCACTTTGAATTGTCCCACCTTCCTGGACTAAACCAGTATATGTCTTACACATCTTGATTGACGTTTCATATCTCCCCAAAATGTATAAAATCATATATCTACCTTTAATCTAGAAGCCCCCCTTTCTAAACTGAACCAATGTGTATTTATACATATTGACTGATGTCTCATGTAACCCTAAAGTGCTTAAAACCAAGCTGTGCCCCAACCACCGTGGGTACATGCTATTAGGGCTTCCTGAGGCTGTGTCATATGTGTATCCTTAACCTTGGCAAAATACACTTTCTAAATTGAGACCTGTCTCAGACACTTTGGTTTCACACCCATGTAACAAACTTGCATGTGTACCCCCTGAATCTAAAATAAAAGTTGAAAATATTAAAAAAGAGAATTTGAAAGATCATTCATTATGGTTTTACATGCACACATACATATATATTATTTTGTTAGCCAGACAGTGATGACTGTCAAGTCAAAGACCTAACTTCAGACTGCATATTCATGATTTAGTTTTGTAGAAAGAAAAGAAAAAAAAATTGAGAAACGAAATAAGCTTCGAATAGGTTAAATGTCAGATTTGAGGACTGTTTTTAAAGGGACTAGTTTATCCTTATTTGGGGAGTGATTACCCTTATTTTGTCTCCAGCTAAGGTATGAAGGTCTGGGGAGTATCTTCAGAGCCTCAATAAAACTTGCCTAATCCTAAAGGGATCCAGGTACCAGGAATGTAAGAATTCCTTTCTTATCTTGACATGTTGTAAGGCCCAGGGGAGGCCTAGGCAACACTCTTGGCAGGCTAATGTTATTTTCTGGCCTTCATGTGAGGGCACTGGCACTTTCAGTTTTAATTTTAACCTAACTACTTAGTCAGAGCTGAAACAGCTTTTATGGAGGCCTGTGCCTGTTCAACCGTTAGTGAGATCTCACCTGCCACACTATGCCATGTCTCCTAAATCCAGTAAGCATATATAATATATAGTAAAACAGCAAGTGAAAACAAACAAAAAAAAAAACAGGTTTTTCCTTAAACTACCTGGTCATATCTTCACAACTTTAAATTCTATGTAATTAAAGATACACTGACAGCTTTGTGAAGAACTATTCCATGGGTATATTAAGGCAAATCTAAAATAGAAGAATAATGTACTGTTTTAAAACCTTTGTGCATAAGTGTAACTGCCCAGCAGATTCTCCTTGCTCGCTGCCTAGACCGAGCCAATTTATCAAGACAGGGGAATAGCAAAAGAGAAATAGTTTAATTCAAACAGAGGCAGCTGTATGGGGGAATGCAGTCTTTTTTTTTTTTTTTTGAGATGGAGTCTCGCTCTGTCGCCCAGGCTGGAGTGCAGTGATCTCAGCTCACTGCAAGCTCCGCCTCTCGGGTTTATGCCATTCTCCTGCCTCAGCCTCCCAAGTAGCTGGGACTACAGGTGCCCGCCACCTCGCCCGGCTAGTTTTTTGTATTTTTTTAGTAGAGGTGGGGTTTCACCATGTTAGCCAGGATGGTCTCAATCTCCTGACCTCATGATCCGCCCATCTTGGCCTCCCAAAGTGCTGGGATTACAGGCTTGAGCCACCGCGCCCAGCTGGGACTGCAGTTTTATTATTACTCAAATCAGTCTCCCTAAGAATTTCAGGATCAGAGATTTTGAGTATAATGTGGTGGGTAGGGCCTCAGGAAGTGGGGAGTGATGACTGGAGATAAAGTCATAGAGGGTGGAAGTGAGAAAGCAAGTTTTTCTTGCTGTCTTCTGTTCATGAGTGGGATCACGGAACTGATTGAGCGAGATTACCAGTCTGGGAGACATCAGCTGGTACATCAGAAATATCTCAAGCACTGATCCTAAGTTTTACAACAGTGATGTTATTCCCAGGAGCAATCTGGGGAGGTCCAGACTCCTGCAGCTAGAGGCTACATGACTCCTAAACCATATAATCTTGCAGCTAATCTGTTAGTCCTATAAAGGCAGATTTTTCTTTAGGAAAGGAGAGGGTTTATTTCAGAAAAGGGATATCACCTTTGCTTATCAAAGTTAATCTATACACTAAATTCCTTCTCCAGGTTAGTTCAGCCTCTGCCCAGGAATGAACAAGGACAGCTTAGAGGTTAGAAACAAGAAGGAGTCGGTTAGGTCAGATCTCTTTCACTGTCATAATTTACACAGTCATTATTATTATTATTTTTTTTGCAAATGCAGTTTCATAATGGTTAGGTGATATTTGAACAGTGATTTGAGGATTTAGAAACTTGTGCTATACAAGAGTTTAGGCTAAAAATTATCCTTTATTTGCCACATGCATACTACTTGTTGAAACTTAAGAATTATTTGCTAAAACAGACAAAACAAATTCAAGGGATATTTATAAACGTCCTGATGTCTACACACTTGTCACAGATATGTTTGGGGTGCTCTTCAAAGCATGAAATTATCTTCTCCATCATATGATTATTTGGTGCCAAGCTGGACACAATGTGGCCCTTATGGTAGTGACATTAGAAAATTTTTATCATGGACAAGACTTAGAAGAAAATGTTCTCTTCTTGCTTCACTCACTAAATAATGAAAATATTCAGGACCACTTAGGAATTGCTGGGATGTGGAATATTGTCTTTTAGAAAGTGTCAAGTCCTGATAAGATAATTAAGCAACGAGGAGGAAAGAGCCCCAGGAGGGGTTAAGCCCTAGGTTGGGGAGAGTCCCAGACTGGGAAGAACAGTGAACAGTTATTCTGAGAAATGACCTATCAGCACATGGGCACAATGATCTCATTCCACACATACCCCAGCAGCACAACCTTATTCCTCATGTAGCCCCTCCCAGCAAGACCCTATAAAACTTCCCTCCAGCCCCTGCCTGTTTGCAGACAGCCCCTTCTCTGTTGTGTTGCCCACTGCAACCTTGCAACGTATTTTCATACTTTCTCTAATAAATCTGCCTATCTTTACCTACAACTGTCTTGGTAAAATCCTTTACAACCCACAACACCAGCCCCAGCTAGTTGCACCCACAACAGAAAGCTGTAAGTGGTGGTGCAATTTGTGACTCTGGAAAAATTTATATCTCAAGTTGGAAAGCCCAAGTTTTCCAAGAGGGAGGAGGAACATTTCCTAGAGGGAAATTATAATTTTGTTCCTGAATTTAGCATAAACTACACTGAGATAGCACATACTTGACTTGTTTTTGCTATTCAACTTTCAATACTATCTTATGACTAATTACAATGTCTCTGTTTGAAGGGAATTCGCCAGTTTTTACAAAAGGGCAAAGTAAGTGAGCCAAAGACTTTGTTTCCTCTTGAAATCTCCTGACTTGGATTCATGTTTTACTGTTGAGCTGGTGACACAAAAACTATCCTATTAGTGGAATTCAGATCTCTGCTCATAGCATGAAGCAAGTCTCTTTTTCTTTTCTTTTCTTTCTTTCTTTTCTTTTTTTTTTTTTTTTGTGTGTGTGATGGTAGATCTATTCTGAGTCCTAAAATCTTCAGAGCAGGACTCAGAATATGATTGCCTTGGGGCAATTTTCCATCTTCTGGCCCATCCCTCCAGCCTCTTGTCTATTCTGTAAACCTCTGATATCTTTGTAATTATTCTGTTCTCATTATTAACTTTGTTTTTGTTTAAGATTGTTTCTATTGTTTATAATAAGACCTGACACAACTGGTTAACATAACATATCAGAGTGTGTACTACCTGTGGTGAGAGCAATGGCAGCTGCAGATATTTTTCCTGTTTCTAAAAACATTAATCGTATATTATGCTTGGCTTTCTGAGAAGAGAAAGAGCTGAAGACCTGGTGCAGGCACGGTTTGTTTGTTTTGTTCTGCTTGTTTTGGCTAAAGACAACCAATGATATCACATCCAAATGTGAAATATTTGCTCACTGCATTTGGTGGGAAATCATGCCAACTCTGGAAGCTCACCTGGAAGCTCCCATAGAAGACAGTCCCTGGAGCCAAGGTGAATATTTTTCTTGTCTAAAGAACCACATAGCAGAAGCACTGGGAGCACAATTTTCATGGCAAAACGTTTAATCAGTTAAACAAAATTTTCCTACCATGGAGAAGTAGGCATAGATTTCCACAATGACAGTGATTTTTAGCAGACTGTATACATAGAATTTACATAAGCACAGTGTCACTCAAGTAATGACTGTTTTCTAGCTTTCTTGCCATGTAATTTATCTCAAAATGAGAGCAGAAATGATGATGGCACTTACTGTCATCTCCTTAAATATGTGATAGTGTGTTTCCTACTATTTCTTCCTTCCAATGGTGTGAAATGCAGTTATAATGGCAGAAGCCAAAACAGCCGCCGTAAACTCAGAGAGAAAATGCATTAAGTGTGACAAAAAAGACTCAACAAACTGTGTATCTATCTCAGATCTATTACTTGGCATATTAATCAACTTCTATTGTTTAAGCCTCTGTACGTGTGGTCCTCATGGGTATAGCAGTTTAGTCTGTATGCTTAAACTAAGGAAATAAGGTTTGTTAGAATTCCTCTGATTAAATGGGGCATTTTAAGTGTACTTTATGAAGTATTTTACTTAGTTTTGTTACATAACTCTAGTATCAACTCCTATCACCCTTAGAGCAATACATGCCTTAAAAATGTCAACCATGCTGTCTTTAGTAATTTCAAGACACCAGAATGTGAGAAAAGAAAGGCCAGTGAGGCCAAAATATTTTATTTCTATTAAATAAATACGAGCTCATCTGAAATAATACCACTAAATTACCTCTATTTTTCAATTTTAATTGTTTTTATGTTTGAGAAGAAATCTCTATTGCACATTCAATTCTAAATTATTTGGGATAATTCCTCCATACGGTAGAAAAGGTTTCTCAGTATTTTTGAATGCCTTGACTTGATTATTACTTTTTGAGGATACTTGAGTCTAGTTTTAAACTATTTGTTTTTATAGACTTTATTTGTAGAGCAGTGTTGATATGGGAAGGGGACAAGGAAGAGAAAAGAAGGTCCCTCGCTAGGACTCACCCTTGGGCCTATGCCCACGGACTTAGATGAGGAGAGGCACTCTTGCCTTTGTGCCCAAACATTGCATTTTCCAAGATCCCCCTTGCCCACCACAACCCCATCCTGTGCATATAAAAACCCTAAGGCCCTATCAGGCAGAGACAACAAGTGGCTGGACGTATAGAGGAGCACATAAGTGGAAGAGCACGCTCACAGGCACTTGCAGATACCTGCAGTCAGGCAGGCCATCCGCAGGCAGAACAAGGCAGAGTTGGGCCGGGGCCCTTGGAGAGGAGTCCAGCTGCTGACAGGCCGACTCCAGGGGGAAAACCTTCCCATTCCATTTCCCTTCTGGCTCCTTCATCTGCTGAGAGTTACCTCCACTCAATAAAACCTTGCACTCATTCTCCAAGTTCAGGTGTGATCTGAATCTTCTGGTACACCAAGACAAAAAATCCCTGGGATACAGAAAGCCCCCGTCCTTGTGATAAGGCAGAGGTTCTAATTGAACTGATAAACACAAGCCACTTACGGATAGCTAAACTAAAAGAACACCCTGTAACACACGCCCACTGGGGTTTCAGGAGCAGTAAACATTCACCCCTAGGCATTGCAATGGGGTTGGAGCACTACAGCCTGCCTGTCTGCATGCTCTGCTAGAGGTGTGAGCGCTGGGGCACTGAAGAAGTGAGTCACTCCCTCTGTCTCACGCCCTGCAAGAGGAACAAGGGAAGCTTTCCCATTTCAGTTTTAGGTTAACCGAAACACTGAGCAAAAAGCAGATTTCCATGTATCCTCTTCCCACTCCGGTGAAGTTTTCCTTGTTCTTAACATCTCACATTAGTGTGCTGTATTTACAAAAATGGTTAAGCCAATATTGATAATTATTATTAACTAGAGTCCATAGTTTACATTAGGGTTCACTCTTTATGTTGTACAGTTGTACCAGTTTAGACAAATGTACAATGTCATATATCTACCGTTATATATTATATATAAAATTTGACTCCCCTAAAGATTTTCTGGGTTCCACCTATTCATCTTTTCCACTCTCCCATCAACCCCTGGCAACTATTGATTTTTCTTCCTATTTTTTGCCTTTTCTAGAATTCCAGACAGTTGGAATTATATAGTATAGAACTTTTTATGCAGGCTTTATTCACTTAGCTATATGGATTTAAGTTTGCTCCATGTCTTTTCATGGATGCATAGTTCATCTCTTTGTATTACTTATTAAATTATGTGTGGATTTTCCACAGTTTGTTTATTTATTGGCCTATAGAAGAATATCTTGGTTGCTTCCGATTTCTAGAAATTCTGAATAAAGGTACTACAGATACTTGTATGCAGGCTATTTAAAGGACATAAGTTTTCAACTTATTGGGGTAAATATCTAGGAGTGCAATTGTTGGACTGTATGGTAAAGTGTTCTTACTTTGTGGAAAACTCTGAAACAGTCTTCCAAAGTGGCTGTGCCATTTTAGATTCTCACCAGCAATAAATGAGAGTTCCTGTTCAACATCCTTCCAAGTATTTGGTGGTGTTAATGCTTTGATTTTTAACTATTCTAATAGATTTGTAGTGGTATGACACTGTTGTTTTAATTTGCGATTCCCTAATGACATCACATTGAGCATCTTTTCATATGCTTTTTTGCCATCTGTATACCGTCTTTTATGAGGTATCATTTCAGATTTTTGCCTTTTAATTGTGTTGCATATTTCTTCTTTTGAGTTTTAAAGAATTTTGGATATTTTGTATACCAGTCCTTTATCAGATAAAAGTTTTGCAAATATTTTATCCCAGAATCTGGCTTGTCTCTTCATTCTCTTAGTAATGACTTTCAAAGTGCAGAATTTTTAAATTTTAACGTAGTTCAATTTATCAACGTTTTCTTTCATAAATCATGCTTTTGGTGTTGCATCTAAAAAGTCATTATCAATTCCAAGGTCATCTATACTTTCTATTATGTTGTATTCTAGAAGTTCTATAGTCTAGAAGACATAATGGAAGACATGTTTTACATTTTGTGTTTAAATCTCCTACACCTTTTGAGTTCATTTTTATGAAAGGCTAAGGCATGTATATAGTTTCATGTTTTTACATGTAGCTTTCCATTTTTTTCTGGAAATATTTGCTAAAAAGACTATACTTTAATTCTCCATTGGATTATTTTTAATCTTTTGTAAAAGACAAGTTGACTATATTTGTTGGATCTGTACCTGGGTTCTCTATTCTATTTATTTTCTTTCACCAATACAATACAATACAATACAATACAATACAATACAATACAATGCAATGCAAAACAATACAATACTCAGTTACTGTAGTCTTGTATAAAGTCTACAAAGTGATTCATGCCAGTCCTCCAAATTTCTTTATCATGGTCAGTATTTGTTGATAATTTTAGGTCTTTTGTCTATTTATATACATTGTATGATTATTTCATAAATATCTAGAAACTACCCTGCTTCAATTGTGATTGGGATTGCAATGAATTTATAAATGAAGTTGGGAAGAATGATATTTCAACAATACTGAATCTTCCTATCCATGAACGTAGAATATCTCTCCAATTATTGAGGTCTCTGTGATTGGTTTTGCAGTTTTTTTAAATACAGAAATTGTACTTATTTTGTTAGATTTATAGCTAAGTATATACATTTTTTGATACAAATATAAATGATGTCATGTTTTTAATTTCAAATTTCAATTATTCATTGCTGATATGCAGGAAAGCAATGACTTGTATATAAACTTTGTATACTTTCATCTTGCTGTAATTTCTTGTTAATGCCAGGAAATTCTTGTTGATTCTTTGAAACTTTCTACATAGACAATCCTGTTACTTGCCAACAGACTTTTTGTTATCCTCCCTTCTCAATCGATAAGTCTTTTAATTCCTTTTTCTTTGTTATTACATTAGCTAGGACTTCCAGTATGATGTAGAATAGAAACAGTAAGAGGGAACATTTTTACCTTGTTCCTGATCTTAAATGAAATGCATCTAGTTTCTGATCATTATGTGAGATGTTACTCATAATGTTATTTTAATTCTTTATAATAAGTATTTTTGGAACAGTCTGGACTGGGCTTCCTTCCTTTGGATTGATACTTTGAGAGGGGCCCTTTTAATATATTTTTGTACCTCTTTTCAGCTCTATAGTTTTTTTCTTTTGTGTTTTGAATTATTTTCATCATTCACTGTTTTCTGTACAGTCTAGAAGTCTTGTGGTTTTTAGTATCTTCATTTATTAGTTCCAAATTCACAGATTCTTTTTAGTAATTTTAGTTCAATTCTTTATACCTGATCTTGTTTTATATCATTGACATTTAAAGTTCTCTTTGAATTATCTACATGTCTACTGGGGATATTTTTCTATTTGTCTCTCCAGTGATTTCTGGTTGTGTTTCACATCCCAGGACTCTGTTTATTATTAGAGGACACAGCTGGCTTCTCACCTAAATGAGCAATTTTCCACTCTGGATTTCTGAGACTGGCTTATTTTAGAATGCATACGGTACGGTACAGTTTTATGGGACTCTCTCCCAAATGCAAAACCAAGAGTTTCCTAGATTGCCATTCCCATTTCAACTCAGTGAGAAGCAGAATATTAAATTTCATTTCCCTTATAGTGTTATAGAGGCAAATTTACTAATCTTCAAACATGGATAAATTTACTAACTTTTAAAATTCATTAATTTATAGTTTCTAATTTACAAATTTAGAGATTCACAAACATACAACTTACATTTACAAAATTACTAATTTATACATTTATAATTTAAAATTTTAATAATTTAAAGATCTCAATTTTTACAAAATTACAAATTTACTAAAATATTGTTACAAAATTGCTCATCTTCAACCAGCGGTGAGTAGTGAGTGAATAAAGAATGTTGATTCTTATAATGGGTATAATGGGTAGACACAACTGTTTAAGTTACCTTTTCCTTTTTTTTTTTTTTTTTTTTTTTTTTTGCTCCCATTCTCTGTGGTTGCCTATTGCAAAGGTTTACCTGTATTCTTCTTTGTACAGCCTCTGAGTTAGCTTCTTTAATTATCAGTGAAATATCCACTAATTATATCTTTCAGCAATTTATGAAAATCTTTTTGCCACTCATTTTCTACCACTGGTTTTTCGTAATTGATTCTATAGAAAGTTAAGTTGTAAGTGAATGTGCTAAGTGAAGCTAGAAATAGAAAATTTTAGAATGACACTCAAACAAACATTTTTTGTAATGTAAGATAGATTAACACCTCTGAATTCTTACAGATATTTGTAAATACACAAGAAAAGATGTTTCCTCCATGTCTTATGACATAAGGAATTATGTACTGTATATTGATTTACAGAATAAAATATTCAAAGCAGAGAAAAAGATAATTCTATTGAAATTGTTTATTTTTTTCTCCAGGAATTATCTCCAGGGACACATTTATTAAATTTTTAAACTTTAAAAAAGTAAAGCTTATTTTCTCTGGAACTACATACATATAGTATTAAGCTATGCTAACAGTGACATGATGATGATTTAAGAGTTCAAGTCAAATTCTATGAATCAAAATCCAAGTCCAAGTCAAATCTCAAAATCTGTGTCACTGTATTTTGTGTCAGGTTCTGCAACCTGGTTTAGAAATTTTACATTATGATATGGTTTGGTTGTGTTACCACCCAAATCTTATCTTGAATTGTAGCTCCTACCATTCCTACATGTTGTAGGAGGGACCCAGTGGGAGGTGTTCTTGAATCATGGGGGCGGGTCTTTCCCATGCTGTTCTCGTGAGAGTGAATAAGTCTCACAGATCTTATGGTTTTATGAAGGGGAGTTTCCCTGCACAAGCTCTCTTCTCTTGTCTGCAGCCATGTGAGATGTGCTTTCCATCTTCCACCATGATTGTGACACCTCCCCAGCCACGTGGAACTGTGAGTCCATTAAACCTCTTTCTTTTGTAAATTGCCCAGTCTCTGGTATGTCCTTATCAGCAATATGAAAATGGACTAATACACCTTACTAAACCAAAAAATATTGCACTGAAGGATCTTCAAGTAATCCTATAACTAATGTTCCCTGAAATACACATACTTTAATAATTGTGACCTAAAACAAAAAGTTTCTCTTTCAATTAGCTATACAATTTTGATATATTTTAAGATTATATGTTTTATAAAACATTTAACACAAAATATGTGCTAGGTTTTGTGCACAGGTATGTGCTTTTACCATAATCCCTTAAACATTTTAAAGCATAATAGTACCATATAGGGGTATCTATACCAATAGAGTTTCAGTGGTATACTCATGTTAAGAACTCATTCAAATCTATTCAATAATGCCTACTGATGTTTTATTTTGCAGAGGTGGTCAATAAGAAGTCTTAGAATCCAAAACACAAACAACATAGTCATAGAGGCATAACTGTAGACTACTCCCACCCTTTCCTCTTCTCCAAGTTAATTCCCACAGATTATGCAATGGACTTTCGGCGTCTCATTTGTTTTTCCTTTCTCCTTGGGATTAGAAGCCAACCTACATTTTAAAATTTCACATGAGGGAGATCATACAGTATTTGTCTTTCTGTGCTTGGCTTATTTCACTGAACATATTTAGGTTCATTGGTGTTGCAGCAAATGGCAGGATTTCATTCTTTTTTTATGGCTGAGTGGTATTCCATTGTGTATATATGCTACATTTCCTGTATTCATTTGTTGACGAACACTTAGGTTGATTCCTTATCCTGACTATTCTCAATAAGTACTGTAGTTAACATGGGAGCTGAGCTCATAGAAGTAGAGAGTAGAATAGAGGTTACCCGATTCTAGGGAGGGGAAGGACGAGGGAGGATGGAGAGAGGTTGGATAACGGGCACAATGTTATAGTTAGGAAAAATAAGTTCTGGAATTTTGACACAGAAGAGGGCGACTATAGTTAACTATAATGTATGGTCTATTTCTAAGAATTAGAAGAGAGAAATTTGAATGTTCTCACCACAAAGAAATGGCAAAGCTTTGAGGTTACACAGATACTGATTACTTAATTTGATCATTATACAGTGTATTCATTTAACAAAACATCACACTGCACATTTAATTATTACATGTCAATCAAAAATAAAATGCTAATCTTTCTAAAGCATATGAAGGTGTCTCTTCCTTTGCTTAAATATGATTCTCATTATTAACCCTGTAAACAATTTGAACTAAAGTTCATATATTAATGTGTCCATTTTTAGGAATTTAGTACATATTTTTATTTCTTGATCTTTATTAGCACTAAAAGAAAGAAAATTCTAGAAAGAAGAGAGATGAGAACATGAAAATCAAGATGATTATTGAATTTAACATGATTGACCACAGAGGGACAAAGATTATAATCTCAAGTAATATGGCATGATAATTTAAATTCAGGCATTATATTGGCGATATTTTTCATTCACTTTACATACTCTTAGCTGTACACCAAAATATTGTACCTAGTTCATGAGGACAAGACAGCTGTGAAATAATTGAAGTAATCAAAATATAGTAAGACCCTGTAAAGGAAAACCATGTGTTGTTTAGAGTACACCGTGTATAGGTATCTGGTTCTATGTTTTGGGGGGATTTATTTTTCCTTTTATTTTCCTCATCTTAGAGCTGTTTTATAAGTAGTAAGAAAGAGAATCCTCAAAAAATATCAAATAATTCATTTTCATACAAATTCAATTTTTGCTTAGCAGAATATAAGTGACTATTGTTCTGTGGACATTGATAATTTGCATAAGTTTTGCATTCATTTGTACATTTATTTTATTGCTCTTTACCTGAGTATAAATGCATGTTATTCTGAGTTTTTGAAGTGTTTGTTCAATTTTTTTTTTTTTTTTGTGTGTGTGTGTGTGTGATGGGATCTCACTCTGTCTTCCGGGCTGGGGTGTAGTGGCACAATCATGGCTCACTGTAGCCTAGACATGCTCAGTTCAAGTGATACTCCCATCCAGCACTCTGAGTCGCTGGGACAACAGAGGGGGCTATGTGCCACCACAACTGGCTAATTTCTTTATTTTTTTTTTGTAGAGACAGGGTCTCCCTATGTTGCCCAGATGGGTCTCAAACTCCTGGGCTCAAGCCTTCCCTGTGCCTTGGCCTTGTAAAGTGCTGGGATTACAGGCGTGAGCCGCCATGCCCAGTCTACTTGATAGTTGTATGTCAAAAAAAGGTTATTGCTCTTTTAAATATCTTTAACTCCTTTAGAAACATGAATTGTGACTTGTGACATAGAATATTTGCTATAGATCATATACCAATAAATGACTATCAAAGGTCTATGTGTATTTGGTCTGTTTACTAAATCTGACGATTCTGTGGAGCACATATTCTGGAAGAGATATAATTATCTAAAAGAGTTTTATTTTAATTCAATAGCAGAATATCCAGAAATTGCCATCCCAGTTCTCAGAGCACATGACAATTTTGTGGGTTTTTTCCCTGCTGCTATGTATTAAATTATCCTCTCCCCTAACTACAAATGTTCTTTAAAAGCTTCCAAATTCTTAAGGTACAAATCCTAAAGAGAGTCATTGAACCTACTGAAACCATTCTGTACTCTCATCTTAGAACTCTAGGTAGAAAGAAAGGCAGTTTTTCTAGAACTACATTGGTTTAACAATACATTGCATGATTGGAGAAGAAAAACACATTAATAACCGTAAATTACCATAGAAGTTATAAAGTGCATGTGAAAAATGTCTGCAAGTATACTTCAGAAAGTAAGAAGTCTATTTCATTACGTCAATATTTTTATTTTAATATGTTGCTGAAATTGCAGTGCTATACATTATTAAATTGGTAGCAAATGCAAAGGACTTTAAGTTTGTCATTCAGTAAATATTATTTATCAGTATCAAATATTTTTTCAACAAAGTAAAAATAATTTAAATGTATAATCCTGGTATTTGTTGACAGAAAGATTCATTTAAATATGTAGAAATTGACTTCTACATTTTTTATACTCTAAATACACACACACACGCACACTATTGGATGGAAAAATCAACTTTTTTCCTGTTCTCAGAGAGTTTTTCTCTCTGATAATTATGTATTGATAAAGTTGTCACATGTAAACCTGTCAAGTACTCAACATTTCAGAAATATTTATGTCATCTATATTAATATATACTATATATTCTCTATTATGCATCAAAACATATATTTTTATAAAACTAATGTAAAATTATTAAAAAATCAAATATATAAGTGCATCTGAAAGTTTCTAGCCCTAAACTAGAAGCTAATAATACAAAATGAAATAATCATATATTTTACCTAAAGGAACCTAAAATGTAGTGGAAAGAAAAAAAAAATTGCACCTACATTGCAATACAGTAAAATACATGGTGTGTGTGGAGATTGGTGGGGAGGATAGATTACAGGGCTAATGTGCGGCTTCCCCATAGACAGATGACAGAATAGCACATACAGCCTCATACTGTGATCTTTTGCTCCAAGCACCACTGCAGGAACCTACCAGGAAAACTAAAAGAATTCACAGATCATTTGAAAGAAGTGACACACTACCGCAAATTCCATAAAACAGGCAAAAAAATATGACCTCCCAAAGTGTGAGGGGGGAACTAAACCTACCTTCAAACACACGTCTCCACTGGGAAATCTGAAAATGTAGATCATGGGAGAAAGATTTAACATTACCTAGAAATCAAAGAGATTTAAGGAGTCACATGAAATATGAAAGTAGAAGTAGCAGCGGGAAGTGCCTTGTAGGCACTCCCACTCCCCAGCTCAAGCCTAGGGAAGCCAGCCATGAATATATCTCACAGGGACCCGTGGTGAAGACAGCCAGCAGAACTGGGGAGGGGTCACAGGGCAAAGGAAGCTTACAACTGAAACTGGTAATGGTAGCTGAACATAAAACATAGAAATTCTTAGGAGTTTTGTGGTTCTCCCATCATCTGAGAAACAAAAAGGAGAAGACAACATCTAATTCCACTGCCTGCAACATCCTGGCCAATCAGATATCCCGAATGTGTTTATATGACCACCTCACTGCTAGCACAACCAGCATTCAAGAAAGCCAGCACACCAAACATCTGCAACCAAGGACTCTCACAGAGTGTACTTCACTTTCCTGTCACCTCTGTCACAGCAGGTGCTGGTATCCATGCCCGGGAGACCTAAAGACAGATCACATCACAGGACTCTTTGCGGATAACTTCCAGCGCCAGCCCAGAGCCTGGTAGCCCCACTGGGTGGGTAGACCCAGAAAAGCAATAACAATCACTGTAGTCCAGTTCTCAGGAAACCTCACTCTTAGGGGAAGGGGGAGAACACCACATCAAGGAATGACCCCCTGGGACAAGAAAATCTGAACAACAAACCTTGAATTTTAGACCTCTCCACTGAAATAGTCTACCCAAATGAGAAGGAACCAGAAAATTAATTCTTGTAATATGACATAATAGGGTTTTATAATCCCCTCAAAAGATCGCACCAGATCCTCAGCAATGGTTCCAATTGAAAAAGAAATCTCTGAATTGCCAGATAAATTAAGAAGGTTGATTATTAATCTACTCAAGGAGATACCAGAGAAAGGTAAAAACCAACTTAAATAAATTAATAAACAATACAGAATATGAATAAGAATGCTCAGATAAAAAGATATCATAGAGAAAAACAATCACAGCTTCTGGAAATGAAAGACACACTTAGAGAAATACAAAATGCAGTGGAAAGATTCAACAGTATACTAGAACAAGTAGAAGAAAGAACTTCAGAGCTCAAAGACAAGGCTTTCTAATTAACCCAATCATACAAAGACAAAAAAAAAAAAAAAAAAAAGGATTAAAAAAAAAGCCTCCAAGAAATTTGTATTACCTTAAACAACCAAACTTAAGCATAATTTGTATTCCCAAGGAAGAGGAGAAATCTAAAAGTTTGGAAAACTTGAGGGAATAATTGAGGAAAACTTCCCTGGCCTTGCTAGAGGTTTAGACATCAAAATACAACAAGTTATAAAACACCTGGGAAATGCATTGCAAAAAGTTCATCACCTAGGCACATAGTCATCAGGTTATCCAAAGCCAAGATGAGGAAAAGACTCTTAAGAGCTATGAGACAAAAGTATTAAGAGAGCCTCCAAAGGAAAATCTATCAGATTAACAGCAGATTTCTCAGCAGAAACATTATAAGCCAGAAGGAACTGGGCTCCCATATTTAGCCTCATGAAACAAAATTATTGCCAGCTAACAATTTTGTATCTGGTAAAACTAAGCTTCACAGATGAAGGAGAGATACAGTCTTTTTCAGACAAGAAATGCTGAGAAAATTTGCTGCTACTAAGCCAGCACTACAAGAAATACTTAAAGGAGTTTTAAACTTGAAATACACCAAATGCAAACCTGCTTAAAGCATAAATCTCACAGGACCTATAAAAAATAACACGATTGAAGACGACAAAGAAGGTATTAAGGCAACAGCTAGCATGATAAACAGAACAGTACTGTGCATCTCAATATCAATGTTAAATGTAAATTGTCTAAATGCTCCACTTAAAAGATACAGAATATCTGAGTGGATTAAAAAAACCACCAACCAAGTATCTTCTGTCTTCAAGAAACTCACTTAACACATAAGGACTCACATACACTTAAGCTAAAGGGGTGGATGAAAATATTCCACACAAATGGAAACCAAAGCAAGCAGGAGTAGCTATTCTTATATCAGACAAAACAGACTTTAAAGCAACAACAGTAAGAAAAAAAGACAAAAAGGGACATTTTGTAATAATAAAAGTATTAGTATAGCAAGAAAATATCACAGTCCTAAATATATATGTACCTAATGCTGGAGGTCCCAAATTTATATCACAATTACTAATAGACCTAAAAATGAGATAGATAGCAATGCAATAATAGTGAGGGACTTCAATACTCCACTCACAGCACTAGACAAATCATCAAAACAGGAAGTCAAGAAAGAAACAATGGACTTAAACTATATTCTTAAACAAATGAATGTAACAAACATTTACAGAAGATTCTATACAACAACTGAGAATATACATTATTTACATCAGCACATAGAACATTCTCCAAGATTGACCATATAATAGGTCACAAAACAAGTCTCAATAAATTTAAGAAAATCAATATTATATCAAGTATTCTCTCAGACCACTGTAAGGAACCCTCAAAACTATACAAATGCATGGAAATTAAATATGTTCTTGAATGATCTTTGGGTTGATCATAAAACCAAGATGAAAGTTATAAAGTTCTTTGAGCTGAATGATAATAGTGACACAACTTGAAAACTCTGGGATACAGAAAAAGTGATGTTAAGAGGAAAGTTTATAGCATCGAATGCCTACATGAAAAAGTCTGGAAGAGCACCAATAGACAATGGAAGGTCATGCATGAAAGAACTAGAGAACAAGAACAAACCAAACTCAAACTCAGCAGAAGAAAACAAATAACAAATATCAGAGAAGAACTAAATGAAATTGAAACAAACAAAAAACAATACAAAAGGCAAATGTAACCAAAAAATGATTTTTTGAAAAGATAAGCAAAATTGATAGACAATTAAAGAGATTAACCAAGAAAAAAAGAGAGATCCCAATAAACTCAATTAGAAAAGAAACAAGAGATATTACAACAAATACCACAGAAATACAAAAGATCATTCAAGGCTACTATCAACACCTTTATGCACACAAACTAGAAATTCTGGAGGAGATGGATAAATTCCTGGAATACACAATCCTCCCAGATTAAATCAGTAAGAAATGGAAACTCTGAACAGACCAATAACAAGTAGCAAGTTTGAAACAGTAACTTTAAAAATCGCCAAGAAAAAAGTCCAGTACCAGATGGATTCACAGCTGAAATGTATAAGACATTTAAAAAGGAATTGCTACCAATCCTATTGAAAAAATTCCAAAAGACAGAAAAAGATTCCTTAAATCATTCTATGAACCAATATCAAGCAAATTCCAAAAAACAGGAAAAAAAACACAAAAAAGAAAACTACAGAGCAATATCTCTAATAAATATAGATACAAAAATCTTCAACAAAATACTAGCTAACTGAATACAATAGCATATTAGGAATACAATACATCATGATAAATTGGTATTTATACCATGGGTGCAGGAATGGTTTAGCATACAAAAGTCAACAACTATGATACATCACATAAACAGAATTAAAAACAAAAATCACATGATCATCTCAATAGATGCTGAAAAAGCATTTGACATAATCCAGCATCCTTTATGATAAAAACCTTCAGTAAAATTGGGATAGAAGGGACATACCTTGATTTAAAAAATGACAAACTATGACAAACCCACAGCCAACATCATACTGAACTTGTAAAAGTTAAAAGCATTTCCACTGAGAATTGGAACAAGACAAGGATAATGACTTCCACTATTTCTATTCAACATAATACTTTAAGTCCTAGCTAGAGCAATCAGATGAGAAAGAAATAAAGGGCATTCAAATTGGTAAAGAGGAAGTCAAACTGTCATTGTTTGCCAATGAATGATTATATATGATTATGTATTAGAAAACCCTAAATACTCACCAAAAAGCTCCAGATCTTAAAATGAATCCAGTAAAATTTGAAGATATAGAATCAATCTGCACAAATCAGTAATACTGCTATACACCAACAATGAAAGAGTTGAGAAACAAATCAAGAACTCAATTCTTTTTACAACAGCAGCAAAAAATACCATACGATAAAATACTTAGGAATATACCTAATTGAGAAGGTGAAAGATCTCTGCAAGAAAAACTATGAAACACTGCTGAAAGAAATTACAGATGAACACAAACAAATAGAAACACATCCCATGCTCATGAATGAGTAGCATCAATTTTGTGAAAATGACCCTACTGCCAAAAGCAATCTACAGATTAATTGCAATTCCCATCAAAGTACCACCATTATCAATCTTTACAAAACTAGAAAAAACAATTCTAAATTTCATATATACCAATAAAGACCCCTCAAACCAAAGCAAGGCTAAGCAAAAAGAGCAAACCTGGAGGCATCATACTACCCAACATCAAACTGTGCTACAAGGGTATTGTTACCAAAATAGCATGGTACTGGTATAAATACAGGCACTTAGACTAATAGAACAAAATACAGTACACAGAAATAAAGCCAAATACTTACAGCCAACTATTATTCAACAAAGAAAACAAAAATCTGAAGTGAAGAAAGGGCATCATATTCAATAAATGATGTTGGGATAATTGGCTAGCCACATGTAGAAGAATGAAACTAGATCCTCATATCTCACCTTATACAAAAATCAACTCAAGGTGGATCAAAGACTTAGATCTAATACCTGAAAGCATAAAAATTCTAGAAGATAACATCAGTACAACTCTTTTAAATGTTCGTTTAGCCAAAGAGTTCAGGACCAAGAACCCAAAAGCAAATGCAACAAGGACAAAAATAGGTGGGACCTAATTAAACTGAAAACTTCTGCACGACAAAATAAATTATCAGCAGAGTACACAGACAACCCACAGAATGAGAGAAAATACTTTCAAACTATGCATCTAATATGGTTTGGCTGTGTGCCCACCCAAATCTCATTTTGAATTCCCATGTAATGTGGTAGGGACCCAGTGGGAGGTAATTGAATTATGGGGGCAAGTCTTTCCTGCTCTGTTCTCTTAATAGTGAACGAGTCTCAGGAGATCTAATTGTTTTAAAAGGGGGAATTTTCCTGCACAAGCTCTCTTCTCTTGTCTGCCTCCATGTGAGATATGCCTTCCACCTTCCACCATGATTGTGAGGCCTCCCCAGACACATGGAACTGTAAGTTTAATAAATTTACTTCTTTTGTAAATTGCCCGGTCTCTGGTATGTCTTTATCAGCAGTGTGAAAATGAACTAATACAGTAAATTAGTATCAGTAGATTGGGGTGCTGCTGAAAAGATACCCAAAAATGTGGAAGTGACTTTGGAACTGGGTAATAGGCAGAAGTTGGAATAGTTTGGAAGACTCAGAAGAAGACAGGAAAATGTGGGAAAGTTTGGAACTCCCTAGAGATTTGTTGAATGGCTTTAACAAAAATGCTGATAATTATCTGAACAATAAAATACAGGCTGAGGAGTCTCAGATGGAGATGAAAAACTTTTTGGGAACTGAAGCAAAGGTGACTCTTGTTATGTTTTAGCAAACAGACTAGTGACATTTTGCCCTTGCCCTAGAGATTTGTGGAACTTTGAACTTGAGTGAGATGATTTAGGGTACCTGGCAGAATAAATTTCTAAGCACCAAAGTATTCAAAAGTTTATTTGGGTGCTGTTAAAGGCATTCAGTTTTGTAAGGGAAGGAGAGCATGAAAGTTCAGAAAATTTGCAGCCTGACAATATGATAGAAAAGAAAATCCCATTTTCTGAGGAGAAATCCAAGCTGGCAGCAGAAATCTGCATAATTAATAAGGAGCTGAATGTTAATTTGCAAGACTATGGAAAAAATGTCTCCAGGGCATGTCAGAGGTCTTTGTAGCAGCCCCTCCCATCACAAGCCTGGAGGCCTAGGAGGGAAAAGTAGTTTTGTGGGCTGGGCCCAGGGTCCCTGTGCTGTCTGCAGCCTAGGGACTTGGTGCCCTACATCCCAGCTGCTCCAGCCCTGGCTGAAAGGGTCCAACATAGGGCTTGGGCCATGACTTTAAAGGGTGCAAGCCCCAAGCGTTGGCAGCTTCCACATGGCGTTGAGCCTGCAGATGCACAGAAGTCAACAATCAAGGTTTGGGAACCTTGGCCTGGATTTCAGAAGATGTAGGGAAATGCCTGGATGCTCAGGCAGAAGTTTTCTGCAGGGGCAGGGCTCTCATGAAGAACCTCTGTTAGGGCAGTGTGGAAGGGAAATATGGGGTCAGAGTCCCCATAGGGAGTATCTTCTGGGGCGTGGAGCTGTGAGAAGAGGGCCACTGTCCTCCAGACCCCACCAACAGCTTGCACCGTGCACCTGGAAATGCCAGCCTGTGAAAACAGCCAGCAGAGAGGCTGTAATCTGCAAAGTCAAAGGGGGCAGAGCTGCACAAGACCATGGGAACCCACCTCCTACATCAGCATGACCTGGATGTGAAACATGGAATTAAAGGACATCATTTTGGAACTTCAAGATTTAAAGACTGTTTGATGGGATTTTGAATTTGCATGGGGTCTCTAGTAGCTCCTCTGTGTTGGCCAGTTTCTCCAATTTGAAACAGGTATATTTATCCAATGGCTGTAACCCCATTGTATCTAGGAAGTAACTAGATTTTGATTTTACAGGCTCATAGGCTGAAGGGACTTGTCTTGTTCAGATGATATTTTGGAATTGGACTTTTGAGTTAATGTTGGAATAATTAAGTCTTCAGGGAACTGTTGGGAAGGTATGATTGTGTTTTGAAATGTGAGGACATGAAATTTGGGAGGGACCAGGGGTGACATGATATGGTTTGGCTGTGTCTCCACCTAGATCTCATCTTGAATTCTAGTTCCCATAATCCATGTTGTGGGAGGGACCTGGTGGGAGGTGGTTGAATCATGGGGGCAGTTACTTCCATGCTCCTCGTGATGGTGAGTGGGTTCTCGTGAGATCTGATGGTTTTATGAGGGGCTTCTCCCCCTTTGCTCAGCACTTTTCCTTTCTGCTGCCATGTGAAGAAGGTGTTTGCTTTCCCTTCTGCTATGTAAGTTTCCTGAGGCCTCCTAAGCCATGCTGAACTGAGAGTCAATTAAACCTCTTTCCTTCATAAATGACCCAGTCTCAAGTATGTCTTTATTAGCAGGTGAGAAGGGGCTAATACACCCTGCTACCATTTTGTGCCCTTGTAAGTCAATTTTCTACCTACAATTAGTGATGTCCAACATTTGTTTGATATTTGGTTACTCTTCTGCTCAAAAACCTTCGACGTCTTATCTTCCCTTGGCATACAATAAATCTTAAGTTTTATGACAGACTTCATAGTCCTTCCTAAGTTATCAGGCCTCTAGTTACTTTTCTAACATCCTTTACTCCCACTCTTCCACTCTGACTTAACTGCATAACCACATTGCTACTGTCAGAACAAAGGCATTTTCCACCTACAGCTTTTGTACTGGCTGTCCCCTCTGCCTGGAGTGCCTTTTTTCCAGATGTCTTTCTGGCCCCTGTGCCTCATTCAGACTCTGCTCAACATCTCTTCCTAAGTCCTTCTCTGCCTGTGTCTTCCAGAAGAGCAGCCACTTGTATGCTCTTGATCCTCTTCATTTTTTTTCTTTATATTACTTTTCACCACCTAAAATATTTAATTACATTAATGTGTAGAAAACAAGCTGTAGAAAGTAAGTACCATGAGGTGTGATATGTTAATTTTATTGCTCAAATCCAAGCGTGTAGCAAAATGCTTGAGGCATAATCGGTCCTGAATAAATATTCTGCAGAATTAATACATGAATCAATTTGATCCATAATGTTATGATACAAATGTTTATTTTCTCATAAATATTTGAATATTAAAATATACATGTATGTATATATACCTAATAAAATAAATCACAATTCAAACATAATTTCATTTGATTAAATCATATCTTTGTTTATGTTTTTTTGTTTATAATACGTGATTTTCATTTATTGAAAACAATATTCATAAACAAAGTAATCAATGTTTTTCCAGTTGATATTGCTTTGATCAAGCTATTACAGGGTGTTCATTCATGTTTTGAATATTTGCATTGAGCAATGGATTGACACAGACATATCAGAGATCGTTATAAATGGAATAAAATTCCCTTTGTAAATCTCCTTACCAAAATTTTTGGTTTTTAGAAGACTTGGGATGTTTATTAACATATAACATTTTGGTAAAATATGATAAGTACCTGTAGTTTTGCCTTATCCATTATGAAATAATTAATAATAATGAGTCTAAGCCTTGAGGTAATTCAGAGTGACATTTTCTCAGACCTCACATCAATGATACTAAATGATGCATTCGAAAACCTTAAAGGTCTGAATTTCAAAGATAATTTTCACCTTATTCTCTCATGTCTTCTAAGTGTTTTATGTCATTGCTGTTATTCTTCCCCATACTCTGAAAAATTACCTCTTAGGTGAATTGCTTACTAGGCTTACCTTTGGTTTAATTACGCACTATTAAAAAGCTTTTGCCTATATTTAATATAAAGTTCAGTTGTTTCCATAGAAACCTGCTTGTTATAGTTTCCTATTATCTGTTCTAAAAATATTTTGTTGTGATAAACTGCAACCTTTAAATATCTGTACTTTCTCAATCTTATTGATCTTTGAATGCATCAGTCACTTGACCTGTACTGTGTTTAATCGATATTAAATGGGACACATCAAGTTCTTAAACTTAATATGTAATTAATGGTTGCAACAAATATTTCCCTAAGGGGAAATCATCACCTGCATTTGTAATCAGATAGAACATTTTCAAGGAAGTTTCATAAGCATAAAATTTTATAGAAGTGTTTCTATTTTGGTTTTACATGAGAAAAATAATGATGATAATAATTATGATTCATGGAGGGCTTTCTGTGTTACACTATACTCAGTACTTCATTCCCATTTTATAGATGGTAAAATCAACACTGAAAGTTATGTGTCCAGACTCAGGCCAAAGAACATGTTAGTAGAAGACTCTTGATATAAACCCTTTTGAGAACTTTGGCAATATTATCCCAAAGCCTTAGATCTTAACCACAAGTCACCACTCCAGGGCCTGCCCGGGAAAATTAACTAGCCATGAGATGATACCTTAAAGATATTTCCAGGGGAAAAGCAGGAGAGTGAGAGGAGTGTCTGAAAATAGGTAATTTCATTGATCATCACCAGATGTCCAGGAGCTGGTAGATATCTTTACCCAGTATATGAGTGTAAGCTTCTGGAGTTCATCACACATTGACAAGTACAAACCTTTAGTTGGTGTTTAATAATATTTATTAAATGTTAAATGCATGGATGTCTAGCATTTTAAGCATTTCAACCCTTTGGTTTCATCTTTTGTTGTATTACTTGTCTTTCTAACCTGGGTCTACAGGCATTGCTAAATAGAACTATTAAATATACCATAACCTTTGTCTCATGATTCACAATCTATACCACAAAATAGTACTAAAAGGAGTTTTTAAGACACTAATAAAGATAATATTTTAAACATTGACTAAAAATACTATCCCATCAGCATCAGTATCACCTGGAAGTTTGTAAGAAATGTAACTACTAGGGCTCAATACAAGACTGACCAAATCACTGTCTCAAAGGATAAGGACTAGACATGTATATTTTAATTAAGCTCTTTGGGTTATCCTTAGAAAATCTAAACTTTGAGAAATATTGCTCTAAACAAATCTTATTCTGAGCCTATTTATTCATGCATATTTATTAATTAAATTGTGTCTATAATGTCAAATTATGGCCCTAAATCTTTAAAGAACTATAGAAGATAACTTTTCAAAAAATAGAAGTGCAAAAGCATTTTATTATCTAGCCCCTATCCATATCAAAATAAATGAAGGAACCAGTCAAATGTAAGAGGAACATACTCATGTTGCCTAGTTTCTTCATAATGCCAGTTAATAGCACCTTTTTTATTTCCACATGAGCTTCATCATGTGGCTTAGCGTTTTTTTTTCTTCTAGTAGTTATCCCCATGATTAAATCATGAATAGAAAAATTAATGCTTTCTCAGAGTTCTTCTATTGCCAAGAGTTATTTATAATCATGATTCCTTTATCAATTTTAATTGTTCCTGTTAATCATTTGGCATCATGATTTGGAAATTAGAAGTCAATATGGACAATTGTTACTAGTAATATAGCACAAATCATTCTTTAGTTTAATAACACTATGGTTCCAACTAAATTCTAGAAAATACAAAGGTAAATTCCTGCAAAATTGTATTTTGGAACTGACGATTTCCCCAATGTATATTTATTTTTCATAAGATAAGTAATTTCACCCTGCCACTACATCAAGCTTATATTAGAAAATAAAGTTTTAAGTGTATGTGTGTGTCTGCATATTTCAACACCTGTTTTTTCATAACCCTCAACACAAAAAATACATATATAAATGTTCACCAAATGACACAAAGGAAATGATGGTTAAGTAATCACATAATTGATTTTTTGATATTAAAATCATAAACCTGAAAGTAAATAATGGAATGTTTAAAAATATTTTTCAGAGGAAGAAGGATACATTTCAATAAGTACCTGTTATGTAAAAATAAAGCATACACAGTCAATTTGCTCAAGGTTTATTACTAGAGTTCAATATTTACTATAAATTGCACTGTTACCCATATAGTGGTATGACCATAGTCCATTGCAGCCTTGAACTCCTGCATTCAAGAGGTCCTCCTGCCTCAGCCTCCCGAGTAGTTGGGACTACAGTTATGTACCACCATGCCCAGCTTTTTTTGTTGTTGATTTTTAGTTTTGGGTAGGGACGGAGTCTTACTATGTTGCCCAGGCTGGTCTTGAACTCCCAGACTCAAGCCATTTTTCCACTTAGGCCTCCCAAAGTGCTGGCATTAAAGGTGTAAGCCAATACATCTGGCCCAGAATTTTTAAGGGATTTAGAGACCTCATTAACTACTTAATAAAAACATTCCTATTTCAAGTGCTTCTTCTATCTCTCAGTCCTATTTCATGCCTAAAGCTCCTACACAAGTAAAAATATTGTCATAATTGGAGAAATTATGTTTCATTGATGACATATCAAATAAGTCAATTTGTAAACAAATATCTAAAGTGCCAATTGATGACAGAAATAAAATCATAGGCCGGGCGTGGTGGCTCACGCCTGTAATCCCAGCACTTTGGGAGGCCGAGATGGGCGGATCACAAGGTGAGGAGATGGGGACCATCCTGGCTAACACGGTGAAACCCCGTCTCTACTAAAAATACAAAAATTAGCCAGGCGCGGTGGCGGGCGCCTGTAGTCCCAGCTACATGGGAGGCTGAGGCAGGAGAATGGCGTGAACCTGGGAGGCGGAGCTTGCAGTGAGTGGAGATTGCCCCACTGCACTCCAGCCCGGGCAACAGAGCGAGACTCTGTATCAAAACAAAAAAAATAAAATCATAAATTTTAGAAAACAGATTATTTATTAGCAAGATGTTTTCTGTGTCTGTTAATATATTATTTTACCATCTATTGCAAAAGTTAGCTGTAAAAAAGCTAAATTCTATAATTCTGTCTTAAATGTATACATTATAATACTGTTTTATTGCAAAATAAAAGCTTATGTGATGTTATCTAGATTTCCATAATGTCTTTAACATATTTAATATTGCTTACTATTATATTTCAGAAAGAACTACTTTAAAATCAAATAAATAGACTTCATGTCATTTGTGTTGTGTTTTAAAGAGCATTTGGATAGCACCCACAGCTCATGTCTGCATGGATAACTAGAAATTAATGCAGTAAAGACACAAAAAATAATTAAAATTCACTTAAAGATAGTCATGCAGAATTGAGTATGTATGAATGTGTATATATATGTGTGTGTATATATATGTATATGTGAAACATAAATGTTATAAAATTTAATACCATGTGAAAATAATAAGCAGTAAGCAAAACATCTCCGAGAAAGTCTTTATATTTAGAGTAGAATTGAAGGAGTAAATAGAAAGACATTAATTCAAATTAATGCTAATCATGCATCCTTTTTTTTTTTTTTTTTTTCTGAGGCGGAGTCTCGCTCTGTCGCTCGGACTGGAGTGCAGTGGCCGGATCTCAGCTCACTGCAAGCTCCGCCTCCTGGGTTTACCCCATTCTCCTGCCTCAGCCTCCCGAGTAGCTGGGACTACAGGCGCCCGCCACCTCGCCCGGTTAGTTTTTGTATTTTTAGTAGAGACGGGGTTTCACCGTGTTAGCCAGGATGGTCTCGATCTCCTGACCTGGTGATCCACCCGTCTCGGCCTCCTAAAGTGCTGGGATTACAGGCTTGAGCCACCGCGCCAGGCCTAATCATGCATCTTTATGTTAAAATCTATGTATTTGGTATCTATTGTCTGACTTTTTGGTTTTTGATGTGTATTTTCTCATGACTTTTTAATCTTTAAATTCTGTCTCATTGCCAGTATTTTAATGTTTGATTTGCCATATTAGGTAAGGATGTGTGAGATGAAAAAATCGAGATTGGAAGTAAAAACTCTTGACCCTCACATTTCTTCTTGCTGTTATTCCATAGGTCCCATTATCATCTAGTAATTATGAGACTCTCATCAGAGATTTATATTTCTTATGCTTTGTCTCCTGAAAAAAGTCCTAGGTAAAAACATGTAGCATCTGTAAAGCTTAATGCATAGAAAGTAAACAATATAAATGAAGCAACTATCGACACACTGTACAGAAATTTTATATTTGTGAATCAATTTGCAAATTCCTTCAACTGCAACCATCAGCAGAAATTATATTAAAAATTTAAGCTATTAAATTGCCGTATAGGTTAGTCAATATATTTAACATCAGTGACTTAAAATGCTCTCCAATAAATACCACTAAAATTCTGAAAATACTATTTTATTACCTAGTACATTTTATCAAATAAATGCTTTAAGAATAACATTTTATAAATGTATTTCTTATCAAAGTAATAAAGCTGATTCTCAAAAACTATTTTTTTTGGCAATAGGTTTTTAAATGCAAATTGATTTCTAAATCACATTGTACTTGTAAAACGTAACAGCATACAAATTCAAATACTACACATGCCTACCTTTTAGAATTATGCTATAAAAATTAAACTGAAAGGCATTCCCAGTCTCAACTATAAGGAAATAACAATAGTAGAAGATGAACTAAAATATATACTGCAATGATAATATAGGAACATAGCGCAGGTCTTAATTTTGGTTGTGACACTTTATAGCTTATTCAATTTGGTAAATAAGAGTTTCCTCACATATTTTATCATTTGAAAATAAAGAAAATAAATATATTCATCTTCTTTTTTCCAGAAAGCTGATTAGTACTATAAGTTGTCAAAGAAGAAAGTGTAAAAAATGAAATCAACAAAATTTGCCTGAGAATTGGAATGTGCCCAGAATTAAGTGAGAGTTTAAGAGTAATAAATAAGGATAATTACATATGTACTACAGCATAATTATGAATAAATTAACTGTTCTTTTGCAAGGACATTCATCAGCCAACTTATATATAAATTGATTTTATTATTATCATACTTGGAATAGCTATAAGCTATTGAAACCTAAATGTCAATATAATTTGGCATGCTGTATATAAAAATAATTGATATCAAATATATTATTGTAGGGTAACATATAAAACTCTTAACACAGATGTACAATTCCCATGCATATTGGAAAATAAGTCATAGATTGGTTTGCCATATTGCAAAAATCTGCACTATTACCTAAATTAAAAAATCAGGACAAGTAAATTGCTATATTAACCTTTTGGAATTACAATTTAATTATTCTCCACACACCAGTTCACATTTATGCAAGCTTTTCTTCTGAATTAATAAGTCATTTCATTTAATTACTCAAACGGTGTTCAAAGTTCCAATTTTTGCAAGCATACTAATGTCAGTTTATTTTGGAAGGAAATGATATGTTTAATATTCTTCTTTATAAAAGGGATACATATAATTTGACAAAAATCTTTAACAGAGCTAGAGATAAATGAATTATGGTATTTTATAACTTGTCCAGGACATAAGATATGTAATATAGTCATGAGTTACCTATGCATAAAAATTATGCTCTCCAGTCTTAAAACTCATGCTATTTTAATTAAATATTTGAGTAAAATTATTTGTTAAATAACTGCTTGTAATATTACAGTCAGATATCACATGTCAAAAGGAGCCTGTTTGAACAGCTTGAATTTTGCCACTCTTTTAGACTTAGATATTATAGTAATTAGTAAAAAATGTGTGGCATACCAAGTCCATTTCAACTTGACTACAGTGCCAGTAAGTCTTGGTCTTCAGAAATACTTCCTGCTTGATTATAGACTACCATTTATAGTCTACCATAGTCTTGATTATAGACTACCATTGGTCTTGAATGGCATATATACATACATGCACACACAAAGATATGGGACTAAAATGCACAGTCTTCCTCAAACCATGATAGCTGCATCCGGTTCCCTCAGTTGAGGTAGCCATATAAATTGCAGTGAAAGAAATGTTTGATGTAGACTTAGACTCACCCAAATTTGAATCCTAGTCTGGTAACTACTTACTGGGGGATCTTGGGTAAATCACTATCATTCCCAAGATTCAATATCTGCATTGTAAGATGAATATTAGAATATCCGCTTCATACAGTCATGTAAATTTGAGCTTCATTCACCAGAAGTTTCTTTGTACTTTGATGACTTCTATAGAATATCCAAGGGTTTATTGTGATTTCTATAAATTGGAGTGGAGGGGAACGTGGCTTTTTTTTTTTTTTTTTAACTTCAGCCTCAAAATTCCTGGAATCCCACTTCACATGAATTACTCTCTAGTCTTCTTCTTGCCAGATTTTAAATTCAATCTATTTTTTCTTCATTATCCACAAATGTCATTTGACACATATCTTCAATAAATTTAAAGATAAACTTACTATGGTACTTTGTAATTTAATCTTGGTTACCTCATAAAATATTTGTGTATGTAAGAAACTTAACAAAAAGATGGGAGAATAGAATCCTTAGTACCAAAAGTTCTTGAACACTCAAAATATCTCACTAGTCCATAAACATTGTGCTTTGTTGTTGTAAATCAGCCTGTTTTAGTCCCCTCTCTCCTATTTTGTATTTTATCTGACTCAACACTTTTTATTTTCTAAGCAGAAGAGCTATTTTTGTTTGTTTATACATGTACTTTATTTGTATGTATGTATGCAGGTAGGCAGGTATTTGATGCCTTCTAAACTATAACCTCAAGGACCAGCAGGTACTTCCTGGACTAAACAAAGGCAGTTTTTTTGTTTTTTTTTTTTTTTTTTTGTAAGTAGACTAACCTCTGGTGCCAGATGTTAAAAATAATTTTTGCAATATCCATACTGATCTCAAAATATATAAGATTCTTATACCAACATTTGACACGTAGTCATTGCTGAAAGCAAGTTTC
Source organism: Piliocolobus tephrosceles (assembly GCF_002776525.5). Classification (NCBI taxonomy): domain Eukaryota; kingdom Metazoa; phylum Chordata; class Mammalia; order Primates; family Cercopithecidae; genus Piliocolobus; species Piliocolobus tephrosceles. The sequence continues at coordinate 44,437,291 of NC_045434.1, read as the reverse complement.
CCTCTTTCTCTTTATAAATAATCCAGAAAATATGTTAGGCAAAAAAAAAAAAAAAAAGAAAAAGTGGATATCCTATGGCAAAATTCGTTTATAAACCGCACCTCTTTTTACCAGTGAATATTCAAGGACGACAAAACATTTGTACTCTGTGGGCCAAAGTTGCATGTAACATAAACATAATAGGCTCTATAAAATTACTTCAAAAATGCATGAAGTTCATTCTCTAAGACCAATGAAAGTAAAAATGTCTTGAAAGACAGAGTGTAAAATGGCTTCCAAATTTTCCCCATCTCCCAGTATTCATGCCGTTGTGTGATTCCCTCCCCTTAAGTATGGGTGGGACCTATGACTTGCTTCTAACTCATAGAATATGGCAAAGGATAAAGGGGATGGAATGTCAGATCCATGATTATGTCACTTAAAATCATTACTTGTGTTTTACTAGAAGACTCTCTCTGTTTATGCTCACCCTTCCTGGAATTAATTAAATAAGCTGTACAATTGGAAGGTCTAAGTAGCCAGCAGCTGATTGTGGCTTCCAGCAAGCACAGGACTGAGGATCTCAGAATGATAGTCTTCAATGAACTGAATCCTGCCAACAGCCAAATGATCTTAGAAGTAAACCTTTCCTTAGTTGAACTTCAGATGAGACCACAGCCCTAGCCAACAACTTCTTGATTGCAGGTTTGTGAAACCTGGATGCAAAAAAACAATTAGGTCATGCCCAGATTTACAACCCACTGAAATACATGGTAAAATTGTGCTGTCTTCAGCTGTGAAATTTGTGGTGGCACTGTTGCATGGCAAAAATGAGATGCACAATATTTCAGTAATATAAATAAAAATAAATATTTTTTCAAATATTTTGTCAAAATGTTCAAACATATAAAAAGTCAAAGCAATTGAATAGTGAACACACATAGAAATACCAAGTAATGTTCTAATCTGCATCTGTGACTTATATTATACAAAATAACATTGTACTCTAAAAAGTAAAAAAATTAGGCAAGAGTCAATTGAAATATATACTTATCATTTTTAAATAATACAACATTTTCTAACACATCTGAAATTACTCAATTTGATGTTTAATTTGCATGAAGAATTTTTTCTTTAAAGCATAGTATTCCAACCCTAATATCCATAATATATTAATACATTTTTGATAATTAAAATTAAGATATTAATATTTGCAAATGTTTAGTTTTACCCATATATTATCAGAAAGAAAATGAGAATAAATTATTAACTTCGGAAAATAGTTTAAACTGTTTATATTTTTATATTTTTGAGACAGAATCTCTGTCTATTGCCCAGGCTAGAATGCAGTGGCACAATCTCAGCTCACTGCAACCTCTGCCTCCCAGGTTCAAGCAATTCTTATGTCTCAGCCTTCTGTGTAGCTGGGATTACAGGTGCATACCACCATGCCCGGCTAATTTTTATATTATTAGTAGAGACAGGATTTCACCACTTCAGCCAGGCTGGTCTCAAACTCCTGACCTGAAGTGATCCACCAACCTTAGCCTCCCGAAGTGCTGGGATTACAGGTGTGAGCCACCGTGCCTGACCAAAACTGTTTTTCTTGAAAAAAAATTAAATCATACAACATGGATTTTACTGTGTATTTGAAAGACAGAATCTAATGGAATTTGACAATTGATTGGATTGAAAGTTGTTTTATGAATAATTAATTCTGATTATTATATATTAGATGTCTGTTGTCATAGATTACATAAGAATATAATGTAACAACAATCATCATGTCCTCATCTCTTTTTCTATATCTAATAGGTTTATTTCTTTAGAAATCATTCCCTTGGGGAAGAGAGTAGCAAGATAAAGAGATGCACTGGTTACACTTTTTATAGTACTTGTTTTAATTCTAGTAAATTATGCTTATAATTTTAATTACATTTCTTACTTTTTGCATATTTACTTCCATGTGTCATTTACCTTGATTTTCATAAAGTTCGTTTTCTAGATACCTATACTATGTTACATTGCAAAATTAGGTGCTGACCAGAAAATAAATACCACAAAACCTGGGGGCAAAGTTCAAATATATGGTTGAATGTGTACTTTAGTCATATTAACAGATCCTAAAAATGTCTGCTTGACTATATGGCTAAAAATTGTAAATAATTATTTACATAATGGGTTTAAGCAAGTGGAACACAAGTAGAAGAAAAATCACAAGCCGTATTGTCAATAACTCTAAAAGGGAAACACTGTCAGATATTTGTTGAACAAACAAAACTAAACCATGTCGACAAATGCCTGATTTAAAACTCCAGAGAACTGAATGAAACTTTGCCCAAAGCTGCACTGGGAAGTTCTAGGATAAATAGCCCAAAGTTAGAGAACCAGGGGAAGGACAGAGCTGAATTGAGGCCTCTACAACATTACTAAAACCTGAGTGGTTCTATAATTAGGGGGCCATCTGGGCTCCCTAATTGTTCACTTACCTGCAACATACCAGCAATGGAGACTGGGACAGTAGATACAGTGAGGATAAAGAATGATATTGAAACACTGAAGCTTGTCTGTGTAACTAAGCATGACTGTCATCATGCCTCCACGGACCAGATGCCTTTTCATTTGTATCAAGACTACACATATGCCCCTGGGCACTTCATTTACCTCACCTGGGCAGAATAAGACAGAAGAAGAGAGGAAAAATAGTCCTAACTTGATTAGGTTTGAATATTAAATTTGAGTTCATCTTACAAAAAGAAAACAATTTTAACCCAAGAGTGACAAAAATAATTTAGAGTCATAATCGACAGGGGGATTTTTTTTTTTTTTATCTTCATGGGAAGAACTCATGGTTTCAAAGCTAAGCTGGGGTCTGTTAAAAATAAATTTTATTTCTACATTTCTAAATTTTGCTAACCATTGTTGCCTACATACATTTATTTATTTGTCTGTGTGGATATATTTATTTGTCTGCGTGAAACAAGTTAATTCAATAGTCTCAACTATTTGAGGCATAAAGATTTTTATTTTGCCCCAGTATCTTTGAAGGATGATTTGTCATTTCCTCATATTACACACTGTAGTACTATTCGTGGCATATTTCATTAATTCCCAATAAGCCTTGGTAGTTAAACTTGGTCAAATCATTTTAAACCTCTCATCTCATATCAATTCTAAAGATGCGGTTATTATTTTACTCTCATAAGGCCCTAGTTGCTCTAGTGTTTTGGAACAGAGACAAGAAAGAGAGAAAAGCTTCATGAAATAAAGTGACTCTCCTATCTTTAGGACCTGTTGATGCTTCTATGACAAAACACTAACTGGCCTTTGACGCCTTCCGGAAAAGCTTTGGTTCTGAAACACTTGAAGATATCTCTATTCCTCCCTGGTCTAAAAGCTTTACTTTTTGGTATTTGTACAAAAGAAAAGAAACACACACACACACACACACACACACACACACACACACACATACACATACCCCATTAGACAAGAACCTTCAAAAGATGTACACATAACAGTTAAACACAGAAAACAACAAAAATGCACGATGACAGGTAACTGGTTAAGCTACTTGTCTATTTACATAGTAATTGAATATCAACTCCTTCATAGTAGGTTCTTCAGAAGGTGCTGGTGGAGCTCCCCACAGCACTTTCCTGATGTGAAGAAGCCTTTCCCAACAAATGCTACACTTTCAAAAGCGAAGGAATCACCTTTCTGATCATCCTCTTCTCCTATAGCCCTGTATGTGGGAAGAATGACGAGGGTGATGTTCGGTAGAGTAGAACTGGTTCTACCTCCAAGAAAGCCCTTAGACAGGATGCCTGGTTACATTTTTTGTTAGCCCCATGGCACTTCTGTTTAGGTTGTGTATCACTTAACCTAACATTCTCAGTTTTGAGCCTCATACCATTTGAGGACAAAATTCTCTTGAGAATTTCTTTACACACACCCACACATGCAACACAAAGAAAGTGATGTAGTGGTTTTTGACCAAGGGTGGCTTTGCTGCCACAGGGTATTTGGCAACATTTAGAGATGTTTTTGATTTTCACCACTCAAGTGGATGGTGCTATTGGCATCTGTTAGTAGAGACAAGAGATGTCGCTGCACATCTTACCATGCAAAGTTCACCTCTCAGAGCAAAGAATTATCTGGTCTAAAATGTCAAAAGTGCTGAGGCTGAGAAACTCTGAGTTACAAGAAATCTCTAAATTCAGACTTTTATAGAGAAATCATAAATTCTGAAAGGTTTAAAACATCACACTCAGAAATATGGCACCTTGTAAGGTCGAACTTCTGTGAAATAAACATGCCATGCAGTCAAGCTGTGGTTATTTACAGTGACTGTAGGCATTGTCTTCTCAACCTTCACACATCAAGTCATTTCAATAAGCCCATACAGTTTTTGTGAGAAGTAATTACAACTAAAAATGATAGCAAAACCATATTCTCAAAGGACAGTGTTGTACAGTAACCTAATGATGCAGATAGAATATCATTTAGTACATTTTAAAAGAATTATGAAGAACACTCCCAATGACATTATGTTATGTCCTTTAACATATAACACAACATTTTCAATATAAAAGAAATATAGTACCTTTAAATGATGCAAAGAGAAGTCTGCTTATTTATAAAATTAATTTGAACCCAGGAAAGGAATGTGCTTATTTGTACCATAATTTACATAAATCCACTTCAAAAAGATACTTTAGTTACATATTTTGACCAGCAATAAATTGTACATTTTGAAGAGAATATACTCTTAACATATTCACCTCTGTTTGTACCCATGAGACAAATATTATTCAGTAAATGTTCGCTTATTAAAAAGGATATACATATAGGATTTTCATACTGACAGATTAAGTAAATGCTACTTGAAATATAAGCCCAATCGCTTATTCGACAAATATTTATTGAGCTTACCATTAAACAGGCACTATACCAAGTGTTGAAGGCAAAGCAGTGAGAAGGAATATAATGTCTTTGACCATATGGATATAACATTCTACTGTCTACATTAAATGATTTTTATATAGCCTCATTAAATACTGGAGCAAAATTAGCTACTACCATAAATTTAATTCATATCAAAATTACATTATGTAGTATTTCTGTATATTTATTGCTAAATTTAAAGGATCACTAAGAAAAGCAAGTTTTCAAATGTATATGTTTCATATTCCAAATGTGACTATTTTATTTTGTTAGTTCATTATCTAACTTGAAAATTAAAGATATATATATACATATAATACAAAAGAGAGATACTGTAATAAAAGTTTCATTATTTCATTGATAATCTTCCATACTTAAAAAAAAAAAAGTACGTTGAACATGTATGTAGAAAGCAATAGATACTAAATGAATGAAAGCGTGGAGATTTCTATATTAAGGTCACTGTTTGATTTCCATCCCACATGTGAATTGAGTAGATGTTGTTACCATCTGTTTACTATTTGTTGGCCTATCTTCAGTGAATTTGTGGTCTCAGACCAGCTCACCTTTCACTAAATCAGGTCATGTTAAAAAAGAAAAAGTGACTGTCATTAAATTGGAACTAATTGAAACCCATGTGGTCTAAGTATCAGGTTGAAAGAGTGTTGGACCATCTTGTTAGATCAGCAGGGCAGCTTACATGTTCCTTTTAAGATATCATTCCATAGGAATGTCATAGAATTGCTGCTTAACATCTTTCTAAAAAATAAAAAATGTTTCTTCTGAGAAGAAAAATTTGCATGGCAAAAAGATATACAAATATATTCAAAAGCTTTACAATATAGGTAATGAAGTGCTTGAAGCTCCTTAAAATAGTGTAGTTTATTCTGGCAATGAAGCTATTGTGTATTTCAATATATAACGCACAATTCAGGTAACTGAGGTCGTGATGACCAATCCAGAATCTCTTTCATCCAAGACTTTGTAAACTAGTAGTGGGAATAGATGATTAAATACAGAAAAACTGTGATACAAAGCTAAATACAAACATAGCTGAGAAGACATAGTATTATGTAGCATTTCCTTTAGTTATTTGCTCTATAAGCATTTTGGAATATATCCTATTTATGTCAACCCTCATTACCAATGCATTCATAACAACTTGTTTAGAAAATATTTTTTAGAAATAACAAAATTATATGTTGTGTGTATGTGTTTGTGTAAATTGGAAGAAGTAATTACAACTAGAAGTGATAGTTAAATTATGTCTCAAAAATGACTATTCTGTATACACTCATGCATGTGTGTATATGTGTATGTATGAAACAAATCAGTGACATAACTATATAGATTTCTCCTCATTCTGTAAGCATTATTACATGTTCTCAATTAATGAAGCAGTATGGAATATTTCCCAAGATAAAACTGACCAGGACATATTTGGAATGGATGTGGCCATGCATCACTCAGCTCTCGCCTTAGGACTGAAGGATATCTGGGAGTGTTGCTGGCAAAAAGTCCTCAATGATTATCTCTCTTAAAAACAGCAAGGTCATATCCAATGGCTACTGTGACATGGGGATATAAATTCCTGGGATCCTCACCCCAACTTGGGACAACTCTGAAAGGCTCTCTCTATTTCAAAGCTCCCTGTGGAGATGGCTGAAGCCTCCATCAAGACTGCATCACATAAGACTTTCTCCTTTGCTCCATCCCTCCTCTACTTCCTCCCCTCCACCCCAAACTGAGTTTCTAGTTTCTAGATCCCAGAAACTAGAAACTGTATAATAAATTGCCTTCAAAGCAATCCCCCTCTCTTTCTGGGGTCGCTTTCTGGGGAAGCTGCTATAGTGTTAGTGACTTATACCACCAAGAATCTTCACTACTTAGTGCTCTTTTACACTCTTCTGCATTGGGTAAGTTCACTGGTTTTGTTATAGGCTCTTATAAGCCATGTATTTTCACATTTTTGGAAAATTGTTTAGATCCATAATAGCTGATAAAAGTTGTTCCACTGGTCATCATACAGTCACAGAAGAAAAAAAATAGTATTACAATGGATGCAAAAATGAAGTTTAGTGTCTAGGATCCTTCAACAAAATCTCTGGGTAAATAGTGACTTAAAACAAAATGAAAGCAAAGAGAAGAGAAGAGAAAAGAACGGAAAATAAAAGGACGAGAGAAAGAGAGAGAAAGGAAGGAAGATAAAAAGAGAAAAAAGAGAGTGGAAGGCAGGAAGGCAGGGAGGCAGGAAAAAAAAAGGCAACTAGGAATTTATGGGAAGACTTTGAGATTATAAAGGCCATCACAAACATCTGTGCAGGTAGAAAGGAAGGACTAACACTACCATTATTTATATTAAGGGCTTCAGGCATGTGAAAGAGAAAAGAAAAGAGTTCAAAGTGCAACAATGGGGCAGGATTACAAGAGGACTATGTTATTTGAACCTCAAATTGCACTGACTCAGTTAATGCTCCCACATTTCTAGGACTGGATTGCCTGTCGTAAGGAGAATTTCTTTGGGTTTAACAACAACCAAAAAAGAAGCTTGAAATTTGGGACATCATGATCAATATGACAAGGTAGTTGCCTTCATAAAATTTAATGAGTCACAAAGAAAGTAGTGATCTTATTTCAATAACAACACTTAAGCATTATCTTTTCTTAGAAAGTTATTTCATCTCAAATATGTGCATTCATACTCACATAGTTTCAGTGGGGGTAAAAATAATTAAATATATTAAAACTCTTGATATAACACAAGCTACTCAATTTATGAAGCTCTCTTCACTAATGATGGAATTACATGATGCCAAGTTACTGAAAATGTGTTCTTCCAAAAGCACCATCTGGATTCTTGACAGAGTATTGGCAGCTGGAAACTTACTTCTTAAATTTAACAGTACTCTTGGGCCTCTAATCTGGTTAGTACACCAAAAGCTACGTTAACTAACAGAAAGACTCAGTATGCTTTGGTTATGTAACATTATTTTTTAATTTTATTTTTAGAAAACAATGTTAATTAATTTTCTTTTCTTTTTTTTTTTTTTTTTTTTTGAGACGGAGTCTCGCTCTGTCACCCAGGCTAGAGTGCAGTGGCCGGATCTCAGCTCACTGCAAGCTCTGCCTCCCGGGTTTATGCCATTCTCCTGCCTCAGCCTCCCAAGTAGCTGGGACTACAGGCCCCCGCCACCTCGCCCAGCTAGTTTTTTGTATTTTTTAGTAGAGACGGGGTTTCACCATGTTAGCCAGGATGGTCTCGATCTCCTGACCTCGTGATCCGCCCGTCTCGGCCTCCCAAAGTGCTGGGATTACAGGCTTGAGCCACCACGCCCGGCCAACAATGTTAATTTTCAAATGCAATGCATGAAATTTTCCAGCACTGATCATATCCTGTTTTAATATTTTTAATTTTTAATGTTTTATATATAAATCTTAATATATTTAGTATCATTAATTCAATAAACTTTACTTTTCAACTCTCCTAAATCCGTATGATCAAACAGAGACAATTTGACTTTTACTTGGCATTATAAGACCCGTACCTAAGACAGTGCCTGAAACTAAGTATTCTATAACATTATTAAATAAGGCAATCCACTGTTGGTATAGGCCTTTAAAAAATCATTTAACAAACAAATTTACAAGAATAAAACAAACAACCCCATCAAAAAGTGGGTGGAGGATATGAACAGACACTTCTCAAAAGAAGACATTCATACAGCCAATAGACACATGAAAAAATGCTCGTCATCACTCGCCATCAGGGAAATGCAAATCAAAACCACAATGAGATACCATCTCACACCATTTAGCCATTTATTGGCTCACACATTTAGCCAATCTCACACACATGATTGCCATTTAGAATGGCAATCATTAAAAAATCAGGAAACAACAGGTGCTGGAGAGGATGTGGAGAAATAGGAACACTTTTACACTGTTGGTGGGACTGTAAACTCGTTCAACCATTGTGGAAAACAGTGTGGCGATTCCTCAAGGATCTAGAACTAGAAATACCATTTGACCCAGCCATCCCATTACTGGGTATAAACCCAAGGGATTATAAATCATGCTGCTATAAAGACATATGCACATGTATGTTTATTGCAGCACTATTCACAATAGCAAAGACTTGGAATCAACCCAAATGTCCATCAGTGACAGATTGGATTAAGAAAATGTGGCACATATACACCATGGAATACTATGCAGCCATAAAAAACGATGAGTTTGTGTCCTTTGTAGGAACATGGATGAAGCTGGAAACCATCATTCTCAGCACACTATCGCAAGAACAGAAAACCAAACACCACATGTTCTCACTCATAGGTGGAAATTGAACAATGAGATCACTTGGACACAGGAAGGGGAGCATCACACACCAGGGCCTATTGTGGGGAGTGCGGAGGGGGCAGGGATAGCATTAGGAGATATACCTAATGTAAATAACGAGTTAATGGGTGCAGCACACCAACCTGGCACACGTATACATATGTAACAAACCTGCATGTTGTGCACATGTACCCTAGAACTTAAAAGTATAGTAAAAAAAAAAAAAAAAAAAATCATTTAACAAACAGAATTTAGAGACTGTTCCTCAAGATTAGAAGTTCCACTTATTGTTTTCAATGATCTCAGTTTATCAAGCTCTTAGAGATGTGATTGAAATAACTAACCTCAAAAGAGAATTACTGTTTGTACAAATTACAATGCCAACTAATTATATTTCACTTGATGTTGTATATTTCCATCAAACTAAATGTGTTAAAAAAAGAAGCTAAATTACTAATAAAATGTCTAGGCAGTATTGACATAGTTCACCCATGACAGACAAAAGGATAATTAACTTCCTTTGACTCCTAAAGCAAGGTGTGCCTCTCTAGTGGCCATTATTTTGATCTCTTGCCATTTGGCAAGGCAAGGCTGGAAATAGTTTTAATCCTAGCTCCTGGATTCTTTTATAAACCTCGCAACCTATCTATCTCTTCTTTTTAGATATGTTAAGACAATTAATTAAGATTAGTTGGGATTAATGCCTTGCTAAAAAGTTTTTTTTTTTTTTTTTTTTTTGAGAAGGAGTCTTGCTCTGTCGCCGGGGGCTGGAGTGCAGTGGCCCGATCTCAGCTCACTGCAAGCTCCGCCTCCCGGGTTCACGCCATTCTCCTGCCTCAGCCTCCTGAGTAGCTGGGACTACAGGCGCCCGCCACCTCGCCCGGCTAGTTTTTTGTATTTTTAGTAGAGACGGGGTTTCACCGGGTTAGCCAGGATGGTCTCGATCTCCTGACCTCGTGATCCGCCCGTCTCGGCCTCCCAAAGTGCTGGGATTACAGGCTTGAGCCACCGCGCCCGGCTAAAAAGTATTTTTGAACTGTCATAAAGGTTCACGGTTATAAAGAACTAACTTATTATACAACTTATTTTTATTAATTTCATTCTTAAGTGCTAAAACTTAGTTTACAATGTTGAGATATTTTTTAATTTCCCAGGGAACTTTGAATACATCTGCCCTGCAGAGGCTTATTTAAAACCATAAGCTTTTTACAAATACATGGATTCTCATTTAGAAAGAACAGCTTATACTTTTGTTCCTTTTTAAGCTAAAAACATGTTGTAGTTTGGCTTCTTGCCATTTTTGGATTTATCCTAATATTTCTATTAGATCATTAGTTTCCTGTGGGTAGGTACATTGTCTCATTACGTTACACTCTGTAGTACTAAGCAGTATTTCTTACTATCTAACAGTATGAACAAAACAGAATGGAATTCACTATTTCACCCAAAACATCCGTTGCTTTGATGCATACAAGAAATGAGTCTATGATCTTTTCTAAATTGCATTTACCTAATCCAAACAAAACAAACAATGTAGTCAGTTGCACATATATTATGATCCTATTTTAAAAAGGACATTGTTAATAAACAATTTAAATCACTGTGGCATATTGTGCCATCTAATGCTTAGTAAATACATATGTGACAAAGCCCTACTGACACCTTCACAAGTTATAGACTGATTTTGATGCTATTGCCTGGAATGAATGTTCCATAGTACATATATTTTTATCATTCAATAATTTAGATCAATTTATTGATTATAAAGTTTATTCTCATATTTAAATAAATCCATGAATATAGATTCTGAAAGATCAAGAGAAAATTAAGATCTAACTTTGTAAGTGGGATTATCAGTTTCAGAATTTCTTTTCTGATCACAGGTACATAAGTGAAAATAAACCAATTTCTGTTTTCTTGCAGAGGATGAGCAAATTGAAATTCATTACTTACTGAAAAGAACAAGCAGCAGCTCAATGAGACCTCTCCATAACAGGCAACCAAATAAAAGTCATTGGGTACAATTAAGATCATTGAAATTTCAAGAGACCTGTGTGTATCTTTAAATAAACAAATCAATAAATGGTGCTTATTTTGTGAACTTGAGTTGGTTCTAACTGAGTTGAAATGATCGAAGGTACCAGTTGCCTAACTGTATGTTTTAAACCATTTTATTTCTCTAGTTCAAATTGAGTTACAGATATATATAAAACTTTGTAATATTTTTATAGCCAAAACTCAGTATTATGACATATTAACTAGTGAACTTTCAAGAATATCACTCAAGTTTACATTAAAGCTTATACCAGAAGCCACACAAAAACAGAAGATGCTACTCTGTGACTATTGTAATAATAAAACCTCAAGTGTGTTTACACTTTAAAGATTTTACTGTGCAACAGCAACCAAACAATTTGTCCATAAATGACTTACATTCTCAAAGTACAGATACTACAGTAAGCTTCTAACATCTAGTGCAATAATAGGCTACATTAGGCCTTTGAAAGCACAGCACAAATTAAGCTGAGTGTGTTCTGACTTTTACCAATGTTTGGTTTTGTTGATAATAATTACATTTGACATTTAATCACGTTTTGTTAGATATGCCTGTTAAAGGGGATATTTATATATTCAAATACCATTTTAAACATTAAAATGATGTATGTAAAAAATAGATTCAGGTATATTCTTTTCAAAAACTTCCATTTTGAAATTAACGAATAAGACATCTATTTAGCATCATTATAAGGCCAATATATTTATAAATGAGGAAGAGTTAACCTTTTGTAACTTTAGATAAAAGTCTCTTCTTAACTTCATATTGATTTTCTATAGAGCAAAGTAAAATGGAAGTTTAAAGAAACAAGCCTATTAAGTGGCTTCCAGTAATACTGAAATTGAAACAACTTCAAAATCCTTTATAAAGACAGTTGGATTAAAGTCTTGAAATGTTTAGACTGTTAACAACATCAATAAAATAATGTATAAATATAAAGTCAAAGAAGAAAATGTCTATTATTAAAGTATGTACAAAAATTCAAATATATAAATTAATCTGGAATAATTACTTAAATTATACATTCCTTATTGTAAAATAGACATTATCTGTGTAATATACTTGTATCCTCCTTAAAATTTGTATTTTAAAAACTTTAATCATATAAAAAACAGAAGCATATAATAAATAATCATATACTTGTAATCTAGTACAGATTGCGCAAAGATTAAAAATGTGTCTTATTTATTCATCTATTTTTTCCATAGTAATTTAAAATATGTTACAGATAGCATATTTCACCCCTAATATTTCAGGGTGAAATTCAAAAAAGAATATTACCTGCAATATAATTTTCAAAACCAAAAAACTTAAAAATAGTCCTTTAATCTTGTATATAATCCTTATTTAAATTTCCTCAATTTTCCTAAAATGTCCTTTACAGACGGTTTGTTCTAGTTGGGATCTAATCAAGGACCATGAATTCAATTTATTGTAATTTTACTTGCATCAGTTTTAATTTATAGCAACTGTCTTCTTTTCCCTACCTCAAATACTGCAAAGACCAAGCAAGTTGTCCCTTACAGTATTCCAGTTTCTGGATTTATTAGACTGTTTCCTCATGCTGTCAGTTAGCAAGTTCTTCTCTTTAGCTCTACATACAGAATTTAGATGTAGAAGACTAATCAAATTCATAGTAAGCATTTCTGAAAAGTCCAATTTATAGGGTGTAGTGAAACCAGAAAATTATTACTTAGAGGAGGAGGAATAACAAATTGAGGACTGTGATGGAAGATTCTGTGGTGCAGATAATAGTAGTTTTTTTTTTGCCCCTTCCCTCCCCTGAAACACTCAGATGTTAATACATAAAACTATTCACTTTGTAAACATTAATCAAAATGGGAGCTTTTAATTTTAAAAAGTGTATTTTTAAAATATCTTTTTTGAAAAAAAAAAAGCACATAGTGTTGTGCTTTTATTGCATCATATCATGAGATGCATAATGCCTGATTATCTCAATGGCATTACTAAGAATGATCAGACTACTTTCAACAATCATTTATTGTGCATTTAAAAATATCTAAAATATGATCCTTGTTTTTCACATGAAGGGAGGTTGAATTTTATGAAAAGCTTTTTCTGCATCTACTGAGAAAATCATGTAGTTTTTGTTTTTAGTTCTGTTTATATAATGAGTCAAATTTATTCTTCGTTTCATATGTTTCTTGATTGTTTGCAGGTTTTATTTTGAGACGTGTGTATTCATGTCTTTTTTCCCACTTTTTTATGAGTTTTTTTTTTTTTTTTTTTTTTTTTTTTTTTTTTCTTGTTGGGTTGTTTGAGTTTCTTGCGGATTTTGGATATTAGTCCTTTGTCAGATGCATAGTTTGCAAATATTTTCTGCCATTCTGTAGATTGTCTGTTTACTCTGTTGATTATTTCTTTTTGTGTGTAGAAGAGCTTTAGTTTTATTAAGTCCAATGGATCTATTTTTGTTTTGGTTACATTTGCTTTTGAGGTCTTAGTCATAAATTCTTTGCCCAGGCCAACATACTAAGTTTTTTCCTGGAAAAATCTTCTAGATTTTTTATAATTTGAAGTGTTACATTTCAGTATTATAATTTAAAAATTTTAATATAATTCTAAAAATATATTTTAGTAATTAGAAATCTGATCCTCTTTTGATTATTGTATCCTTAACAGTTGTTATTCTTCCTGGGCTCATTTAGAATTTTAACTTTATCTTTGGAGCTCAGAAATTTCATTGATTCCAATAAGCATTCTGCTTTTTTTTTTTTTTTTTTTTTTTTTTTTTTTTTTTT